>NW_027658402.1:132500-217838 GCF_041902795.1 Electrophorus electricus
GTCAGGTCCAGACGCCATACAGGGCTACCCAGGACAGCTTCCGCGGCCAGTGTAAACGTGCTCGCGCACCGCCCTCTGGCCTTCGGACGCCGACCTCTCACCTTGATGCAAAGCTGTCCCATCCGGTCATGCCCGCACCGTACCCCGTCCACCTCCTCCGGAGGTGCGGACGGCCGACTCCAGGTGCTTTCGGCGTTCCCTCCCTTCACGCCGTTTTGATTTTCGTGGGCCGCTGGTGGGGGGACAAGGGAAAGACCTCGTCGAATTCCCTCCCCCCTAGCCTCGCTCAACCTACGTTTCGTGATGTAACCAAGAAGAGTGATTCGTGGGCCCAGGTAGGTTTGAAGAGGAGGCCAACAAAGCAGGGCACTCCCTTCCTCCCAAACCACAGACACCAGTATAGGACAACTGAGTAGACAGACTGGCCGTCTGAGTCTCCCCCAGAGAGTTCTGGGATGGGTTACAAATAACCCCCACCCCCCATCAGAGGCTTGACCCGCTAGAACCAGGGAGGATCTGTCAAAACCGCTCTCCACATCAGAAGTTCTGGATCAGCCGGGGCTGGTCGGCAGACGTCCACCTAAGGCCGTGGCCTAACCCCGTGTGGGGGGATAGCGCTCGCACCCGTACACGTGGACACCCGCTCGTCAAATGGCTGGCTCCTCACTTACCGTAGGGGGAATGGTTTGCCTACCCCTGGCGGGTCTGGTACTCCACTCTACCAAACAAGGAAGCAACACACCAATAGACCCCTGCAACACCGGGCAGCTTTGGGCAGTGTCACTACACTCCTCCTTGTTCTTCACGTTCCTTCCGTGGTGATTTTTTTTTTTTTTTCGTGGCCATTGCCGTGCATGGCTTCCCCATCGCTTTGCATGCTCTCCATTGCCTCGTGCTGCTTCACCATTGGTCTCACCTGGAGACCGAAGCCGCTCTCCCAGTAACCCGATGGTACCTGGCCAGAAAACCCCGTGCCCGATTTCATCTAGGACAAGGGCCAAACCACAGACCGTGCCCGTCCAGGGTCAACCCCTGGTCGGACAGGCCTGGTAGGTCGATACCATGGATGTGGCAGGCCGACGAGAATCCACTGGTACATTTACAAACACGCCCACCCTGGTGGCATGGCTGTACGACCCATCGTCGAAGCACGCTGCGGCGGACTGAGCCATTGGATCCAGTTGCCTGGGCGTACACTCAGCCCAACAGACGCACTCGGGTCGGGGAGAGCAAAGCAGACTGTGTGCCTGGATGTGCCCACTTCCATAGGGGAATCGGCATGATGGTTCACTTAACCCGAGGAGGGCTCCCCTCGCGGGATAAGCACCCCCCTCGGGGGATGGGGGGGGGGGGGCATCCAGAGCACACCACTTTCCGGTAGGGGACAGGCGTTTGATCATGTGTCCGAGGGAGAGCTCCCCTTGCCGGCCGAACACCCCTCGGACTCCCCTTGGGCTTCCAGAGAACGCCACTGGATGAATTTAGTGCTTGGACCCCATTGATTCTCTTTGCTCTCCCATATACCCGACGGGACCTATTTGCAAAACCCCGTGCCAACCAGACCTCCAGGAAGGGGGCTGGCGGCTAACCATGCCCAGCAGGGTGCACCCTGGTCGGACACTTTGGGAGGGTCGAGAGCCTGGAAGTGCCACCCGGGGGAGTAATTCTGATTTCCGTTTTAATGCACTCAGGGACAGCCCGAGGACCTCTGTAGTGCACCTGAGGCGGACTGAGCCGTCGGGTCCAGGGGTCTGGAGTTCGGAACCTCCAGGGTTCACCTGGCTGTTCTCTTAGCCCGGCAGGGTGCACCCTGGTCGGACACTTCGGGAGGGTCGAGAGCCTGGATGTGCCACCCCGACGAGTAATGAGTTTTCCCTTCGTATCTCTTCCGGACCAGGTCCGATTCGCACGAAACTCGCTGGGCATGGCCAGGAGCGCCCCCTGCTGCCCACGCCACCGTCCCCGCGCTTCTACTCCCGAGGGCCGAGGAGACAGCGAAGCGTGGGTCGGGTCGCCTGCTTCCAGGGTCTCCCTGGTACTCTCCAGTCTCCCGAGTCCATCGGGTCCGACCTCGTATTTTTAGCCCAGACGGGGAATGAGAAAGGGGCCCCCGACCGCCCGAGGGCGGGCGCTCGCTTCTCAGCCTAGGAACGTCCGATTCCCACGAAACTTTTACGCCAGACGTTCCTGGCAGCGAGCGCGTTCAAAGGTGACCCGCGCTGCTTCTCTCCTCCCAAGGGCCGAAGAGATATTCGTCTTCAAACCCGACCGGCCCTGTGTTTGCCGCCCCGGCGGTTTTAAAAAATCATAGCGTAAAAACGGTGGGTGCGCTTCGCCTGCCGCTTGGACAGCGTTAAACGGCAGCCCCGGCTCTTTCCAAAGGGCCCTCAACCGACTTTCTGCTCCCAAGGAGCCCAGAGATATGAAACCGATAAATCAAAACCCCGTGCCAACCAGACCTCCAGGAAGGGGGCTGGCGGCTAACCATGCCCGGCAGGGTGCACCCTGGTCGGACGCTTTGGGAGGGTCGAGAGCCTGGATGTGCCACCCCGACGAGTAATGAGTTTTCCCTTCGTATCTCTTCCGGACCAGGTCCGATTCGCACGAAACTCGCTGGGCATGGCCAGGAGCGCCCCCTGCTGCCCACGCCACCGTCCCCGCGCTTCTACTCCCGAGGGCCGAGGAGACAGCGAAGCGTGGGTCGGGTCGCCTGCTTCCAGGGTCTCCCTGGTACTCTCCAGTCTCCCGAGTCCATCGGGTCCGACCTCGTATTTTTAGCCCAGACGGGGAATGAGAAAGGGGCCCCCGACCGCCCGAGGGCGGGCGCTCGCTTCTCAGCCTAGGAACGTCCGATTCCCACGAAACTTTTACGCCAGACGTTCCTGGCAGCGAGCGCGTTCAAAGGTGACCCGCGCTGCTTCTCTCCTCCCAAGGGCCGAAGAGATATTCGTCTTCAAACCCGACCGGCCCTGTGTTTGCCGCCCCGGCGGTTTTAAAAAATCATAGCGTAAAAACGGTGGGTGCGCTTCGCCTGCCGCTTGGACAGCGTTAAACGGCAGCCCCGGCTCTTTCCAAAGGGCCCTCAACCGACTTTCTGCTCCCAAGGAGCCCAGAGATATGAAACCGATAAATCAAAACCCCGTGCCAACCAGACCTCCAGGAAGGGGGCTGGCGGCTAACCATGCCCGGCAGGGTGCACCCTGGTCGGACGCTTTGGGAGGGTCGAGAGCCTGGATGTGCCACCCCGACGAGTAATGAGTTTTCCCTTCGTATCTCTTCCGGACCAGGTCCGATTCGCACGAAACTCGCTGGGCATGGCCAGGAGCGCCCCCTGCTGCCCAGGCCTGGCTCTGGGCCTGGGCACACTTCATTCACTTTGTACCTTTAAATCATACTACTACTACTACTACTACCACCAGAATTCCAGGGCCAAGAGGTCACACAGTCATGCACAGCAAAGTAGCTCTGGGCCTGGGCACACTTCAAGAAGTTTGACCCTTTATATAAGCCTAGAAATAGACTTCCAGGCCCAAGAGGTCAAACACAGTCATGCCCAGCAAAGTAGCTCTGGGCCTGGGCACACTTCATTCACTTTGTACCTTTAAATCATACTACTACTACCAGACTTCCAGGCCCAAGAGGTCAAACACAGTCATGCCCAGCAAAGTAGCTCTGGGCCTGGGCACACTTCAATCACTTTGTGCCTTTAAATCATACTACTACTACCACCAGACTTCCAGGCCCAAGAGGTCAAACACAGTCATGCCCAGCAAAGTAGCTCTGGGCCTGGGCACACTTCATTCACTTTGTACCTTTAAATCATACTACTACTACCACCAGACTTCCAGGCCCAAGAGGTCAAACACATTCATGCCCAGCAAAGTAGCTCTGGGCCTGGGCACACTTCAATCACTTTGTGCCTTTAAATCATACTACTACTACCAGACTTCCAGGCCCAAGAGGTCAAACACAGTCATGCCCAGCAAAGTAGATCTGGGCCTGGGCACACTTCATTCACTTTGTGCCTTTAAATCATACTACTACTACCACCACCAGACTTCCAGGGCCAAGAGGTCAACCACAGTCATGCACAGCAAAGTAGCTCTGGGCCTGGGCACACTTCAATCACTTTGTGCCTTTAAATCATACTACTACTACCACCAGACTTCCAGGCCCAAGAGTTCAAACACATTCATGCCCAGCAAAGTAGCTCTGGGCCTGGGCACACTTCAAGATGTTTGACCCTTTATATAAGCCTAGAAATAGACTTCCAGAGCCAAGAGGTCAAACACAGTCATGCCCAGCAAAGTAGCTCTGGGCCTGGGCACACTTCAATCACTTTGTGCCTTTAAATCATACTACTACTACTACCAGACTTCCAGACCCAAGAGGTCAAACACAGTCATGCCCAGCAAAGTAGCTCTGGGCCTGGGCACACTTCAAGAAGTTTGACCCTTTATATAAGCCTAGAAATAGACTTCCAGGCCCAAGAGGTCAAACACAGTCATGCCCAGCAAAGTAGCTCTGGGCCTGGGCACACTTCATTCACTTTGTACCTTTAAATCATACTACTACTACCAGACTTCCAGGCCCAAGACGTCAAACACAGTCATGCCCAGCAAAGTAGCTCTGGGCCTGGGCACACTTCATTCACTTTGTACCTTTAAATCATACTACTACTACTACTACTACTACTACTACTACTACTACCAGACTTCCAGGCCCAAGAGGTCAAACACAGTCATGCCCAGCAAAGTAGCTCTGGGCCTGGGCACACTTCAATCACTTTGTGCCTTTAAATCATACTACTACTACCACCAGACTTCCAGGGCCAAGAGGTCAACCACAGTCATGCACAGCAAAGTAGCTCTGGGCCTGGGCACACTTCAATCACTTTGTGCCTTTAAATCATACTACTACTACCAGACTTCCAGGCCCAAGAGTTCAAACACATTCATGCCCAGCAAAGTAGCTCTGGGCCTGGGCACACTTCAATCACTTTGTGCCTTTAAATCATACTACTACTACCAGACTTCCAGGCCCCAGAGGTCAAACACAGTCATGCCCAGCAAAGTAGCTCTGGGCCTGGGCACACTTCAAGAAGTTTGACCCTTTATATAAGCCTAGAAATAGACTTCCAGGCCCAAGAGGTCAAACACAGTCATGCCCAGCAAAGTAGCTCTGGGCCTGGGCACACTTCATTCACTTTGTACCTTTAAATCATACTACTACTACTACTACTACTACTACTACCAGACTTCCAGGCCCAAGAGGTCAAACACAGTCATGCCCAGCAAAGTAGCTCTGGGCCTGGGCACACTTCAATCACTTTGTGCCTTTAAATCATACTACTACTACCACCAGACTTCCAGGGCCAAGAGGTCACACAGTCATGCACAGCAAAGTAGCTCTGGGCCTGGGCACACTTCAAGAAGTTTGACCATTTATATAAGCCTAGAAATAGACTTCCAGGCCCAAGAGGTCAAACACAGTCATGCACAGCAAAGTAGCTCTGGGCCTGGGCTCACTTCATTCACTTTGTACCTTTAAATCATACTACTACTACCAGACTTCCAGGCCCAAGAGTTCAAACACATTCATGCCCAGCAAAGTAGCTCTGGGCCTGGGCACACTTCAATCACTTTGTGCCTTTAAATCATACTACTACTACCAGACTTCCAGGCCCAAGAGGTCAAACACAGTCATGCCCAGCAAAGTAGCTCTGGGCCTGGGCACACTTCATTCACTTTGTGCCTTTAAATCATACTACTACTACCACCAGAATTCCAGGGCCAAGAGGTCACACAGTCATACACAGCAAAGTAGCTCTGGGCCTGGGCACACTTCAAGAAGTTTGACCCTTTATATAAGCCTAGAAATAGACTTCCAGAGCCAAGAGGTCAAACACAGTCATGCACAGCAAAGTAGCTCTGGGCCTGGGCACACTTCAATCACTTTGTGCCTTTAAATCATACTACTACTACTACCAGACTTCCAGACCCAAGAGGTCAAACACAGTCATGCCCAGCAAAGTAGCTCTGGGCCTGGGCACACTTCAAGAAGTTTGACCCTTTATATAAGCCTAGAAATAGACTTCCAGGCCCAAGAGGTCAAACACAGTCATGCCCAGCAAAGTAGCTCTGGGCCTGGGCACACTTCATTCACTTTGTACCTTTAAATCATACTACTACTACTACTACTACTACTACCAGACTTCCAGGCCCAAGAGGTCAAACACAGTCATGCCCAGCAAAGTAGCTCTGGGCCTGGGCACACTTCAATCACTTTGTGCCTTTAAATCATACTACTACTACCACCAGACTTCCAGGGCCAAGAGGTCACACAGTCATGCACAGCAAAGTAGCTCTGGGCCTGGGCACACTTCAAGAAGTTTGACCATTTATATAAGCCTAGAAATAGACTTCCAGGCCCAAGAGGTCAAACACAGTCATGCACAGCAAAGTAGCTCTGGGCCTGGGCACACTTCATTCACTTTGTACCTTTAAATCATACTACTACTACCAGACTTCCAGGCCCAAGAGTTCAAACACATTCATGCCCAGCAAAGTAGCTCTGGGCCTGGGCACACTTCAATCACTTTGTGCCTTTAAATCATACTACTACTACCAGACTTCCAGGCCCAAGAGGTCAAACACAGTCATGCCCAGCAAAGTAGCTCTGGGCCTGGGCACACTTCATTCACTTTGTGCCTTTAAATCATACTACTACTACCACCAGAATTCCAGGGCCAAGAGGTCACACAGTCATGCCCAGCAAAGTAGCTCTGGGCCTGGGCACACTTCAAGAAGTTTGACCCTTTATATAAGCCTAGAAATAGACTTCCAGAGCCAAGAGGTCAAACACAGTCATGCACAGCAAAGTAGCTCTGGGCCTGGGCACACTTCAATCACTTTGTGCCTTTAAATCATACTACTACTACTACCAGACTTCCAGACCCAAGAGGTCAAACACAGTCATGCCCAGCAAAGTAGCTCTGGGCCTGGGCACACTTCAAGAAGTTTGACCCTTTATATAAGCCTAGAAATAGACTTCCAGGCCCAAGAGGTCAAACACATTCATGCCCAGCAAAGTAGCTCTGGGCCTGGGCACACTTCAATCACTTTGTGCCTTTAAATCATACTACTACTACCAGACTTCCAGGCCCAAGAGGTGAAACACAGTCATGCCCAGCAAAGTAGCTCTGGGCCTGGGCACACTTCATTCACTTTGTGCCTTTAAATCATACTACTACTACCACCAGAATTCCAGGGCCAAGAGGTCACACAGTCATACACAGCAAAGTAGCTCTGGGCCTGGGCACACTTCAAGAAGTTTGACCCTTTATATAAGCCTAGAAATAGACTTCCAGAGCCAAGAGGTCAAACACAGTCATGCACAGCAAAGTAGCTCTGGGCCTGGGCACACTTCAATCACTTTGTGCCTTTAAATCATACTACTACTACTACCAGACTTCCAGACTCAAGAGGTCAAACACAGTCATGCCCAGCAAAGTAGCTCTGGGCCTGGGCACACTTCAAGAAGTTTGACCCTTTATATAAGCCTAGAAATAGACTTCCAGGCCCAAGAGGTCAAACACAGTCATGCCCAGCAAAGTAGCTCTGGGCCTGGGCACACTTCATTCACTTTGTACCTTTAAATCATACTACTACTACTACTACTACTACTACCAGACTTCCAGGCCCAAGAGGTCAAACACAGTCATGCCCAGCAAAGTAGCTCTGGGCCTGGGCACACTTCAATCACTTTGTGCCTTTAAATCATACTACTACTACCACCAGACTTCCAGGGCCAAGAGGTCACACAGTCATGCACAGCAAAGTAGCTCTGGGCCTGGGCACACTTCAAGAAGTTTGACCATTTATATAAGCCTAGAAATAGACTTCCAGGCCCAAGAGGTCAAACACAGTCATGCACAGCAAAGTAGCTCTGGGCCTGGGCACACTTCATTCACTTTGTACCTTTAAATCATACTACTACTACCAGACTTCCAGGCCCAAGAGTTCAAACACATTCATGCCCAGCAAAGTAGCTCTGGGCCTGGGCACACTTCAATCACTTTGTGCCTTTAAATCATACTACTACTACCAGACTTCCAGGCCCAAGAGGTCAAACACAGTCATGCCCAGCAAAGTAGCTCTGGGCCTGGGCACACTTCATTCACTTTGTGCCTTTAAATCATACTACTACTACCACCAGAATTCCAGGGCCAAGAGGTCACACAGTCATACACAGCAAAGTAGCTCTGGGCCTGGGCACACTTCAAGAAGTTTGACCCTTTATATAAGCCTAGAAATAGACTTCCAGAGCCAAGAGGTCAAACACAGTCATGCACAGCAAAGTAGCTCTGGGCCTGGGCACACTTCAATCACTTTGTGCCTTTAAATCATACTACTACTACTACCAGACTTCCAGACCCAAGAGGTCAAACACAGTCATGCCCAGCAAAGTAGCTCTGGGCCTGGGCACACTTCAATCACTTTGTGCCTTTAAATCATACTACTACTACCAGACTTCCAGGCCCAAGAGGTCAAACACATTCATGCCCAGCAAAGTAGCTCTGGGCCTGGGCACACTTCAATCACTTTGTGCCTTTAAATCATACTACTACTACCAGACTTCCAGGCCCAAGAGGTCAAACACAGTCATGCCCAGCAAAGTAGCTCTGGGCCTGGGCACACTTCATTCACTTTGTGCCTTTAAATCATACTACTACTACCACCACCAGACTTCCAGGGCCAAGAGGTCAACCACAGTCATGCACAGCAAAGTAGCTCTGGGCCTGGGCACACTTCAAGATGTTTGACCCTTTATATAAGCCTAGAAATAGACTTCCAGGCCCAAGAGTTCAAACACAGTCATGCACAGCAAAGTAGCTCTGGGCCTGGGCACACTTCATTCACTTTGTACCTTTAAATCATACTACTACTACCACCAGACTTCCAGGCCCAAGAGGTCAAACACATTCATGCCCCGCAAAGTAGCTCTGGGCCTGGGCACACTTCAATCACTTTGTGCCTTTAAATCATACTACTACTACCAGACTTCCAGGCCCAAGAGGTCAAACACAGTCATGCCCAGCAAAGTAGCTCTGGGCCTGGGCACACTTCAATCACTTTGTGCCTTTAAATCATACTACTACTACCAGACTTCCAGGCCCAAGACGTCAAACACAGTCATGCCCAGCAAAGTAGCTCTGGGCCTGGGCACACTTCATTCACTTTGTGCCTTTAAATCATACTACTACTACCACCAGACTTCCAGGGCCAAGAGGTCAACCACAGTCATGCACAGCAAAGTAGCTCTGGGCCTGGGCACACTTCAAGATGTTTGACCCTTTATATAAGCCTAGAAATAGACTTCCAGGCCCAAGAGTTCAAACACAGTCATGCACAGCAAAGTAGCTCTGGGCCTGGGCACACTTCATTCACTTTGTACCTTTAAATCATACTACTACTACCACCAGACTTCCAGGCCCAAGAGGTCAAACACATTCATGCCCAGCAAAGTAGCTCTGGGCCTGGGCACACTTCAATCACTTTGTGCCTTTAAATCATACTACTACTACCAGACTTCCAGGCCCAAGAGGTCAAACACAGTCATGCCCAGCAAAGTAGCTCTGGGCCTGGGCACACTTCAATCACTTTGTGCCTTTAAATCATACTACTACTACTACCAGACTTCCAGACCCAAGAGGTCAAACACAGTCATGCCCAGCAAAGTAGCTCTGGGCCTGGGCACACTTCAAGAAGTTTGACCCTTTATATAAGCCTAGAAATAGACTTCCAGGCCCAAGAGGTCAAACACATTCATGCCCAGCAAAGTAGCTCTGGGCCTGGGCACACTTCAATCACTTTGTGCCTTTAAATCATACTACTACTACCAGACTTCCAGGCCCAAGACGTCAAACACAGTCATGCCCAGCAAAGTAGCTCTGGGCCTGGGCACACTTCATTCACTTTGTGCCTTTAAATCATACTACTACTACCACCAGACTTCCAGGGCCAAGAGGTCAACCACAGTCATGCACAGCAAAGTAGCTCTGGGCCTGGGCACACTTCAAGATGTTTGACCCTTTATATAAGCCTAGAAATAGACTTCCAGGCCCAAGAGTTCAAACACAGTCATGCACAGCAAAGTAGCTCTGGGCCTGGGCACACTTCATTCACTTTGTACCTTTAAATCATACTACTACTACCACCAGACTTCCAGGCCCAAGAGGTCAAACACATTCATGCCCAGCAAAGTAGCTCTGGGCCTGGGCACACTTCAATCACTTTGTGCCTTTAAATCATACTACTACTACCAGACTTCCAGGCCCAAGAGGTCAAACACAGTCATGCCCAGCAAAGTAGCTCTGGGCCTGGGCACACTTCAATCACTTTGTGCCTTTAAATCATACTACTACTACTACTACCAGACTTCCAGACCCAAGAGGTCAAACACAGTCATGCCCAGCAAAGTAGCTCTGGGCCTGGGCACACTTCAAGAAGTTTGACCCTTTATATAAGCCTAAAAATAGACTTCCAGGCCCAAGAGGTCAAACACATTCATGCCCAGCAAAGTAGCTCTGGGCCTGGGCACACTTCAATCACTTTGTGCCTTTAAATCATACTACTACTACCAGACTTCCAGGCCCAAGAGGTGAAACACAGTCATGCCCAGCAAAGTAGCTCTGGGCCTGGGCACACTTCATTCACTTTGTGCCTTTAAATCATACTACTACTACCACCAGAATTCCAGGGCCAAGAGGTCACACAGTCATACACAGCAAAGTAGCTCTGGGCCTGGGCACACTTCAAGAAGTTTGACCCTTTATATAAGCCTAGAAATAGACTTCCAGGCCCAAGAGGTCAAACACAGTCATGCCCAGCAAAGTAGCTCTGGGCCTGGGCACACTTCATTCACTTTGTACCTTTAAATCATACTACTACTACTACTACTACTACTACCAGACTTCCAGGCCCAAGAGGTCAAACACAGTCATGCCCAGCAAAGTAGCTCTGGGCCTGGGCACACTTCAATCACTTTGTGCCTTTAAATCATACTACTACTACCACCAGACTTCCAGGGCCAAGAGGTCACACAGTCATGCACAGCAAAGTAGCTCTGGGCCTGGGCACACTTCATTCACTTTGTACCTTTAAATCATACTACTACTACCAGACTTCCAGGCCCAAGAGTTCAAACACATTCATGCCCAGCAAAGTAGCTCTGGGCCTGGGCACACTTCAATCACTTTGTGCCTTTAAATCATACTACTACTACCAGACTTCCAGGCCCAAGAGGTCAAACACAGTCATGCCCAGCAAAGTAGCTCTGGGCCTGGGCACACTTCATTCACTTTGTGCCTTTAAATCATACTACTACTACCACCAGAATTCCAGGGCCAAGAGGTCACACAGTCATACACAGCAAAGTAGCTCTGGGCCTGGGCACACTTCAAGAAGTTTGACCCTTTATATAAGCCTAGAAATAGACTTCCAGAGCCAAGAGGTCAAACACAGTCATGCACAGCAAAGTAGCTCTGGGCCTGGGCACACTTCAATCACTTTGTGCCTTTAAATCATACTACTACTACTACCAGACTTCCAGACCCAAGAGGTCAAACACAGTCATGCCCAGCAAAGTAGCTCTGGGCCTGGGCACACTTCAATCACTTTGTGCCTTTAAATCATACTACTACGACCAGACTTCCAGGCCCAAGAGGTCAAACACATTCATGCCCAGCAAAGTAGCTCTGGGCCTGGGCACACTTCAATCACTTTGTGCCTTTAAATCATACTACTACTACCAGACTTCCAGGCCCAAGAGGTCAAACACAGTCATGCCCAGCAAAGTAGCTCTGGGCCTGGGCACACTTCATTCACTTTGTGCCTTTAAATCATACTACTACTACCACCACCAGACTTCCAGGGCCAAGAGGTCAACCACAGTCATGCACAGCAAAGTAGCTCTGGGCCTGGGCACACTTCAAGATGTTTGACCCTTTATATAAGCCTAGAAATAGACTTCCAGGCCCAAGAGTTCAAACACAGTCATGCACAGCAAAGTAGCTCTGGGCCTGGGCACACTTCATTCACTTTGTACCTTTAAATCATACTACTACTACCACCAGACTTCCAGGCCCAAGAGGTCAAACACATTCATGCCCAGCAAAGTAGCTCTGGGCCTGGGCACACTTCAATCACTTTGTGCCTTTAAATCATACTACTACTACCAGACTTCCAGGCCCAAGAGGTCAAACATAGTCATGCCCAGCAAAGTAGCTCTGGGCCTGGGCACACTTCAATCACTTTGTGCCTTTAAATCATACTACTACTACCAGACTTCCAGGCCCAAGACGTCAAACACAGTCATGCCCAGCAAAGTAGCTCTGGGCCTGGGCACACTTCATTCACTTTGTGCCTTTAAATCATACTACTACTACCACCAGACTTCCAGGGCCAAGAGGTCAACCACAGTCATGCACAGCAAAGTAGCTCTGGGCCTGGGCACAATTCAAGATGTTTGACCCTTTATATAAGCCTAGAAATAGACTTCCAGGCCCAAGAGTTCAAACACAGTCATTCACAGCAAAGTAGCTCTGGGCCTGGGCACACTTCATTCACTTTGTACCTTTAAATCATACTACTACTACCACCAGACTTCCAGGCCCAAGAGGTCAAACACATTCATGCCCAGCAAAGTAGCTCTGGGCCTGGGCACACTTCAATCACTTTGTGCCTTTAAATCATACTACTACTACCAGACTTCCAGGCCCAAGAGGTCAAACACATTCATGCCCAGCAAAGTAGCTCTGGGCCTGGGCACACTTCAATCACTTTGTGCCTTTAAATCATACTACTACTACTACCAGACTTCCAGACCCAAGAGGTCAAACACAGTCATGCCCAGCAAAGTAGCTCTGGGCCTGGGCACACTTCAAGAAGTTTGACCCTTTATATAAGCCTAGAAATAGACTTCCAGGCCCAAGAGGTCAAACACATTCATGCCCAGCAAAGTAGCTCTGGGCCTGGGCACACTTCAATCACTTTGTGCCTTTAAATCATACTACTACTACCAGACTTCCAGGCCCAAGAGGTCAAACACAGTCATGCCCAGCAAAGTAGCTCTGGGCCTGGGCACACTTCATTCACTTTGTGCCTTTAAATCATACTACTACTACCACCAGAATTCCAGGGCCAAGAGGTCACACAGTCATACACAGCAAAGTAGCTCTGGGCCTGGGCACACTTCAAGAAGTTTGACCCTTTATATAAGCCTAGAAATAGACTTCCAGAGCCAAGAGGTCAAACACAGTCATGCACAGCAAAGTAGCTCTGGGCCTGGGCACACTTCAAGCACTTTGTGCCTTTAAATCATACTACTACTACTACTACTACTACTACTACTACTACTACTACCAGACTTCCAGGCCCAAGAGGTCAAACACATTCATGCCCAGCAAAGTAGCTCTGGGCCTGGGCACACTTCAATCACTTTGTGCCTTTAAATCATACTACTACTACCACCAGACTTCCAGGGCCAAGAGGTCAACCACAGTCATGCACAGCAAAGTAGCTCTGGGCCTGGGCACACTTCAAGATGTTTGACCCTTTATATAAGCCTAGAAATAGACTTCCAGGCCCAAGAGTTCAAACACAGTCATGCACAGCAAAGTAGCTCTGGGCCTGGGCACACTTCATTCACTTTGTACCTTTAAATCATACTACTACTACCACCAGACTTCCAGGCCCAAGAGGTCAAACACATTCATGCCCAGCAAAGTAGCTCTGGGCCTGGGCACACTTCAATCACTTTGTGCCTTTAAATCATACTACTACTACCACCAGACTTCCAGGCCCTGGAGGTCACACCTTCATGCCTAGCAAGGTTGCTTTACACCTGCGCACACTTCAGACCGTTTCACTCTTTTAATCATTCAAAGTACCACATTTCCAGACCCAAGAGGTCACAGAATCATACCCAGCAAAGTAGCTCTGGGCCTGGGCACACTTCAATCACTTTGTGCCTTTAAATCATACTACTACTACCAGACTTCCAGGCCCCAGAGGTCAAACACAGTCATGCCCAGCAAAGTAGCTCTGGGCCTGGGCACACTTCAAGAAGTTTGACCCTTTATATAAGCCTAGAAATAGACTTCCAGAGCCAAGAGGTCAAACACAGTCATGCACAGCAAAGTAGCTCTGGGCCTGGGCACACTTCATTCACTTTGTACCTTTAAATCATACTACTACTACCAGACTTCCAGGCCCAAGAGTTCAAACACATTCATGCCCAGCAAAGTAGCTCTGGGCCTGGGCACACTTCAATCACTTTGTGTCTTTAAATCATACTACTACTACCAGACTTCCAGGCCCCAGAGGTCAAACACAGTCATGCCCAGCAAAGTAGCTCTGGGCCTGGGCACACTTCAAGAAGTTTGACCCTTTATATAAGCCTAGAAATAGACTTTCAGGCCCAAGAGGTCAAACACAGTCATGCCCAGCAAAGTAGCTGTGGGCCTGGGCACACTTCATTCACTTTGTACCTTTAAATCATACTACTACTACTACTACTACTACTACTACTACTACTACTACTACTACTACTACCAGACTTCCAGGCCCAAGAGGTCAAACACAGTCATGCCCAGCAAAGTAGCTCTGGGCCTGGGCACACTTCAAGAAGTTTGACCCTTTATATAAGCCTAGAAATAGACTTCCAGGCCCAAGAGTTCAAACACATTCATGCCCAGCAAAGTAGCTCTGGGCCTGGGCACACTTCAATCACTTTGTGCCTTTAAATCATACTACTACTACCACCAGACTTCCAGGCCCAAGAGGTCAAACACAGTCATGCCCAGCAAAGTAGCTCTGGGCCTGGGCACACTTCAATCACTTTGTGCCTTTAAATCATACTACTACTACCAGACTTCCAGGCCCAAGAGTTCAAACACATTCATGCCCAGCAAAGTAGCTCTGGGCCTGGGCACACTTCATTCACTTTGTGCCTTTAAATCATACTACTACTACCACCAGACTTCCAAGGCCAAGAGGTCAACCACAGTCATGCACAGCAAAGTAGCTCTGGGCCTGGGCACACTTCAAGATGTTTGACCCTTTATATAAGCCTAGAAATAGACTTCCAGGCCCAAGAGTTCAAACACATTCATGCCCAGCAAAGTAGCTCTGGGCCTGGGCACACTTCAATCACTTTGTGCCTTTAAATCATACTACTACTACCACCAGACTTCCAGGCCCAAGAGGTCAAACACAGTCATGCCCAGCAAAGTAGCTCTGGGCCTGGGCACACTTCATTCACTTTGTGCCTTTAAATCATACTACTACTACTACTACTACTACTACTACTACTACTACTACCAGACTTCCAGGCCCAAGAGTTCAAACACATTCATGCCCAGCAAAGTAGCTCTGGGCCTGGGCACACTTCAATCACTTTGTGCCTTTAAATCATACTACTACTACCACCAGACTTCCAGGCCCAAGAGGTCAAACACAGTCATGCCCAGCAAAGTAGCTCTGGGCCTGGGCACACTTCAATCACTTTGTGCCTTTAAATCATACTACTACTACCACCAGACTTCCAGGCCCAAGAGGTCAAACACAGTCATGCCCAGCAAAGTAGCTCTGGGCCTGGGCACACTTCAATCACTTTGTGCCTTTAAATCATACTACTACTACCAGACTTCCAGGCCCAAGAGTTCAAACACATTCATGCCCAGCAAAGTAGCTCTGGGCCTGGGCACACTTCAAGATGTTTGACCCTTTATATAAGCCTAGAAATAGACTTCCAGGCCCAAGAGGTCAAACACAGTCATGCCCAGCAAAGTAGCTCTGGGCCTGGGCACACTTCATTCACTTTGTACCTTTAAATCATACTACTACTACTACTACTACTACTACTACTACTACTACTACCAGACTTCCAGGCCCAAGAGGTCAAACACAGTCATGCCCAGCAAAGTAGCTCTGGGCCTGGGCACACTTCATTCACTTTGTGCCTTTAAATCATACTACTACTACCACCAGAATTCCAGGGCCAAGAGGTCACACAGTCATACACAGCAAAGTAGCTCTGGGCCTGGGCACACTTCAAGAAGTTTGACCCTTTATATAAGCCTAGAAATAGACTTCCAGGCCCAAGAGGTCAAACACAGTCATGCCCAGCAAAGTAGCTCTGGGCCTGGGCACACTTCATTCACTTTGTACCTTTAAATCATACTACTACTACTACTACTACTACTACTACCAGACTTCCAGGCCCAAGAGGTCAAACACAGTCATGCCCAGCAAAGTAGCTCTGGGCCTGGGCACACTGCAATCACTTTGTGCCTTTAAATCATACTACTACTACCACCAGACTTCCAGGGCCAAGAGGTCACACAGTCATGCACAGCAAAGTAGCTCTGGGCCTGGGCACACTTCAAGAAGTTTGACCATTTATATAAGCCTAGAAATAGACTTCCAGGCCCAAGAGGTCAAACACAGTCATGCACAGCAAAGTAGCTCTGGGCCTGGGCTCACTTCATTCACTTTGTACCTTTAAATCATACTACTACTACCAGACTTCCAGGCCCAAGAGTTCAAACACATTCATGCCCAGCAAAGTAGCTCTGGGCCTGGGCACACTTCAATCACTTTGTGCCTTTAAATCATACTACTACTACCAGACTTCCAGGCCCAAGAGGTCAAACACAGTCATGCCCAGCAAAGTAGCTCTGGGCCTGGGCACACTTCATTCACTTTGTGCCTTTAAATCATACTACTACTACCACCAGAATTCCAGGGCCAAGAGGTCACACAGTCATACACAGCAAAGTAGCTCTGGGCCTGGGCACACTTCAAGAAGTTTGACCCTTTATATAAGCCTAGAAATAGACTTCCAGAGCCAAGAGGTCAAACACAGTCATGCACAGCAAAGTAGCTCTGGGCCTGGGCACACTTCAAGAAGTTTGACCCTTTATATAAGCCTAGAAATAGACTTCCAGGCCCAAGAGGTCAAACACAGTCATGCCCAGCAAAGTAGCTCTGGGCCTGGGCACACTTCATTCACTTTGTACCTTTAAATCATACTACTACTACTACTACTACTACTACTACTACTACTACTACTACCAGACTTCCAGGCCCAAGAGGTCAAACACAGTCATGCCCAGCAAAGTAGCTCTGGGCCTGGGCACACTTCATTCACTTTGTGCCTTTAAATCATACTACTACTACTACCACCAGAATTCCAGGGCCAAGAGGTCACACAGTCATACACAGCAAAGTAGCTCTGGGCCTGGGCACACTTCAAGAAGTTTGACCCTTTATATAAGCCTAGAAATAGACTTCCAGAGCCAAGAGGTCAAACACAGTCATGCACAGCAAAGTAGCTCTGGGCCTGGGCACACTTCATTCACTTTGTGCCTTTAAATCATACTACTACTACCAGACTTCCAGGCCCAAGAGTTCAAACACATTCATGCCCAGCAAAGTAGCTCTGGGCCTGGGCACACTTCATTCACTTTGTGCCTTTAAATCATACTACTACTACCACCAGACTTCCAGGGCCAAGAGGTCAACCACAGTCATGCACAGCAAAGTAGCTCTGGGCCTGGGCACACTTCAAGATGTTTGACCCTTTATATAAGCCTAGAAATAGACTTCCAGGCCCAAGAGTTCAAACACAGTCATGCACAGCAAAGTAGCTCTGGGCCTGGGCACACTTCATTCACTTTGTACCTTTAAATCATACTACTACTACCAGACTTCCAGGCCCAAGAGTTCAAACACATTCATGCCCAGCAAAGTAGCTCTGGGCCTGGGCACACTTCAATCACTTTGTGCCTTTAAATCATACTACTACTACTACTACTACCAGACTTCCAGGCCCAAGAGGTCAAACACAGTCATGCCCAGCAAAGTAGCTCTGGGCCTGGGCACACTTCATTCACTTTGTACCTTTAAATCATACTACTACTACTACTACTACCACCAGAATTCCAGGGCCAAGAGGTCACACAGTCATACACAGCAAAGTAGCTCTGGGCCTGGGCACACTTCAAGAAGTTTGTCCCTTTATATAAGCCTAGAAATAGACTTCCAGGCCCAAGAGTTCAAACACATTCATGCCCAGCAAAGTAGCTCTGGGCCTGGGCACACTTCAATCACTTTGTGCCTTTAAATCATACTACTACTACCAGACTTCCAGGCCCAAGAGGTCAAACACAGTCATGCCCAGCAAAGTAGCTCTGGGCCTGGGCACACTTCATTCACTTTGTGCCTTTAAATCATACTACTACTACCACCAGAATTCCAGGGCCAAGAGGTCACACAGTCATACACAGCAAAGTAGCTCTGGGCCTGGGCACACTTCAAGAAGTTTGACCCTTTATATAAGCCTAGAAATAGACTTCCAGAGCCAAGAGGTCAAACACAGTCATGCACAGCAAAGTAGCTCTGGGCCTGGGCACACTTCAAGCACTTTGTGCCTTTAAATCATACTACTACTACTACTACTACTACTACTACTACTACTACTACCAGACTTCCAGGCCCAAGAGTTCAAACACATTCATGCCCAGCAAAGTAGCTCTGGGCCTGGGCACACTTCATTCACTTTGTGCCTTTAAATCATACTACTACTACCACCAGACTTCCAGGGCCAAGAGGTCAACCACAGTCATGCACAGCAAAGTAGCTCTGGGCCTGGGCACACTTCAAGATGTTTGACCCTTTATATAAGCCTAGAAATAGACTTCCAGGCCCAAGAGTTCAAACACAGTCATGCACAGCAAAGTAGCTCTGGGCCTGGGCACACTTCATTCACTTTGTACCTTTAAATCATACTACTACTACCACCAGACTTCCAGGCCCAAGAGGTCAAACACATTCATGCCCAGCAAAGTAGCTCTGGGCCTGGGCACACTTCAATCACTTTGTGCCTTTAAATCATACTACTACTACCACCAGACTTCCAGGCCCTGGAGGTCACACCTTCATGCCTAGCAAGGTTGCTTTACACCTGCGCACACTTCAGACCGTTTCACTCTTTTAATCATTCAAAGTACCACATTTCCAGACCCAAGAGGTCACAGAATCATACCCAGCAAAGTAGCTCTGGGCCTGGGCACACTTCAATCACTTTGTGCCTTTAAATCATACTACTACTACCAGACTTCCAGGCCCCAGAGGTCAAACACAGTCATGCCCAGCAAAGTAGCTCTGGGCCTGGGCACACTTCAAGAAGTTTGACCCTTTATATAAGCCTAGAAATAGACTTCCAGAGCCAAGAGGTCAAACACAGTCATGCACAGCAAAGTAGCTCTGGGCCTGGGCACACTTCATTCACTTTGTACCTTTAAATCATACTACTACTACCAGACTTCCAGGCCCAAGAGTTCAAACACATTCATGCCCAGCAAAGTAGCTCTGGGCCTGGGCACACTTCAATCACTTTGTGTCTTTAAATCATACTACTACTACCAGACTTCCAGGCCCCAGAGGTCAAACACAGTCATGCCCAGCAAAGTAGCTCTGGGCCTGGGCACACTTCAAGAAGTTTGACCCTTTATATAAGCCTAGAAATAGACTTTCAGGCCCAAGAGGTCAAACACAGTCATGCCCAGCAAAGTAGCTGTGGGCCTGGGCACACTTCATTCACTTTGTACCTTTAAATCATACTACTACTACTACTACTACTACTACTACTACTACTACTACTACTACTACTACCAGACTTCCAGGCCCAAGAGGTCAAACACAGTCATGCCCAGCAAAGTAGCTCTGGGCCTGGGCACACTTCAAGAAGTTTGACCCTTTATATAAGCCTAGAAATAGACTTCCAGGCCCAAGAGTTCAAACACATTCATGCCCAGCAAAGTAGCTCTGGGCCTGGGCACACTTCAATCACTTTGTGCCTTTAAATCATACTACTACTACCACCAGACTTCCAGGCCCAAGAGGTCAAACACAGTCATGCCCAGCAAAGTAGCTCTGGGCCTGGGCACACTTCAATCACTTTGTGCCTTTAAATCATACTACTACTACCAGACTTCCAGGCCCAAGAGTTCAAACACATTCATGCCCAGCAAAGTAGCTCTGGGCCTGGGCACACTTCATTCACTTTGTGCCTTTAAATCATACTACTACTACCACCAGACTTCCAGGGCCAAGAGGTCAACCACAGTCATGCACAGCAAAGTAGCTCTGGGCCTGGGCACACTTCAAGATGTTTGACCCTTTATATAAGCCTAGAAATAGACTTCCAGGCCCAAGAGTTCAAACACATTCATGCCCAGCAAAGTAGCTCTGGGCCTGGGCACACTTCAATCACTTTGTGCCTTTAAATCATACTACTACTACCACCAGACTTCCAGGCCCAAGAGGTCAAACACAGTCATGCCCAGCAAAGTAGCTCTGGGCCTGGGCACACTTCAATCACTTTGTGCCTTTAAATCATACTACTACTACCAGACTTCCAGGCCCAAGAGTTCAAACACATTCATGCCCAGCAAAGTAGCTCTGGGCCTGGGCACACTTCAAGATGTTTGACCCTTTATATAAGCCTAGAAATAGACTTCCAGGCCCAAGAGGTCAAACACAGTCATGCCCAGCAAAGTAGCTCTGGGCCTGGGCACACTTCATTCACTTTGTACCTTTAAATCATACTACTACTACTACTACTACTACTACTACTACTACTACTACTACCAGACTTCCAGGCCCAAGAGGTCAAACACAGTCATGCCCAGCAAAGTAGCTCTGGGCCTGGGCACACTTCATTCACTTTGTGCCTTTAAATCATACTACTACTACCACCAGAATTCCAGGGCCAAGAGGTCACACAGTCATACACAGCAAAGTAGCTCTGGGCCTGGGCACACTTCAAGAAGTTTGACCCTTTATATAAGCCTAGAAATAGACTTCCAGGCCCAAGAGGTCAAACACAGTCATGCCCAGCAAAGTAGCTCTGGGCCTGGGCACACTTCATTCACTTTGTACCTTTAAATCATACTACTACTACTACTACTACTACCAGACTTCCAGGCCCAAGAGGTCAAACACAGTCATGCCCAGCAAAGTAGATCTGGGCCTGGGCACACTTCAAGAAGTTTGACCCTTTATATAAGCCTAGAAATAGACTTTCAGGCCCAAGAGGTCAAACACAGTCATGCCCAGCAAAGTAGCTGTGGGCCTGGGCACACTTCATTCACTTTGTACCTTTAAATCATACTACTACTACTACTACTACTACTACTACTACTACTACTACTACTACTACTACCAGACTTCCAGGCCCAAGAGGTCAAACACAGTCATGCCCAGCAAAGTAGCTCTGGGCCTGGGCACACTTCAAGAAGTTTGACCCTTTATATAAGCCTAGAAATAGACTTCCAGGCCCAAGAGTTCAAACACATTCATGCCCAGCAAAGTAGCTCTGGGCCTGGGCACACTTCAATCACTTTGTGCCTTTAAATCATACTACTACTACCACCAGACTTCCAGGCCCAAGAGGTCAAACACAGTCATGCCCAGCAAAGTAGCTCTGGGCCTGGGCACACTTCAATCACTTTGTGCCTTTAAATCATACTACTACTACCAGACTTCCAGGCCCAAGAGTTCAAACACATTCATGCCCAGCAAAGTAGCTCTGGGCCTGGGCACACTTCATTCACTTTGTGCCTTTAAATCATACTACTACTACCACCAGACTTCCAGGGCCAAGAGGTCAACCACAGTCATGCACAGCAAAGTAGCTCTGGGCCTGGGCACACTTCAAGATGTTTGACCCTTTATATAAGCCTAGAAATAGACTTCCAGGCCCAAGAGTTCAAACACATTCATGCCCAGCAAAGTAGCTCTGGGCCTGGGCACACTTCAATCACTTTGTGCCTTTAAATCATACTACTACTACCACCAGACTTCCAGGCCCAAGAGGTCAAACACAGTCATGCCCAGCAAAGTAGCTCTGGGCCTGGGCACACTTCAAGAAGTTTGACCCTTTATATAAGCCTAGAAATAGACTTCCAGAGCCAAGAGGTCAAACACAGTCATGCACAGCAAAGTAGCTCTGGGCCTGGGCACACTTCATTCACTTTGTGCCTTTAAATCATACTACTACTACCACCAGACTTCCAGGCCCAAGAGGTCAAACACATTCATGCCCAGCAAAGTAGCTCTGGGCCTGGGCACACTTCAATCACTTTGTGCCTTTAAATCATACTACTACTACCAGACTTCCAGGCCCAAGAGGTCAAACACAGTCATGCCCAGCAAAGTAGCTCTGGGCCTGGGCACACTTCAATCACTTTGTGCCTTTAAATCATACTACTACTACCAGACTTCCAGGCCCAAGAGTTCAAACACATTCATGCCCAGCAAAGTAGCTCTGGGCCTGGGCACACTTCAAGATGTTTGACCCTGTATATAAGCCTAGAAATAGACTTCCAGAGCCAAGAGGTCAAACACAGTCATGCCCAGCAAAGTAGCTCTGGGCCTGGGCACACTTCATTCACTTTGTGCCTTTAAATCATACTACTACTACCAGACTTCCAGGCCCAAGAGTTCAAACACATTCATGCCCAGCAAAGTAGCTCTGGGCCTGGGCACACTTCAATCACTTTGTGCCTTTAAATCATACTACTACTACCAGACTTCCAGGCCCCAGAGGTCAAACACAGTCATGCCCAGCAAAGTAGCTCTGGGCCTGGGCACACTTCAAGAAGTTTGACCCTTTATATAAGCCTAGAAATAGACTTCCAGAGCCAAGAGGTCAAACACAGTCATGCCCAGCAAAGTAGCTCTGGGCCTGGGCACACTTCATTCACTTTGTACCTTTAAATCATACTACTACTACTACCAGACTTCCAGGCCCAAGACGTCAAACACAGTCATGCCCAGCAAAGTAGCTCTGGGCCTGGGCACACTTCATTCACTTTGTACCTTTAAATCATACTACTACTACTACTACTACTACTACTACTACTACTACTACCAGACTTCCAGGCCCAAGAGTTCAAACACATTCATGCCCAGCAAAGTAGCTCTGGGCCTGGGCACACTTCAATCACTTTGTGCCTTTAAATCATACTACTACTACCACCAGACTTCCAGGCCCAAGAGGTCAAACACAGTCATGCCCAGCAAAGTAGCTCTGGGCCTGGGCACACTTCAATCACTTTGTGCCTTTAAATCATACTACTACTACCACCAGACTTCCAGGCCCAAGAGGTCAAACACAGTCATGCCCAGCAAAGTAGCTCTGGGCCTGGGCACACTTCAATCACTTTGTGCCTTTAAATCATACTACTACTACCAGACTTCCAGGCCCAAGAGTTCAAACACATTCATGCCCAGCAAAGTAGCTCTGGGCCTGGGCACACTTCAAGATGTTTGACCCTTTATATAAGCCTAGAAATAGACTTCCAGGCCCAAGAGGTCAAACACAGTCATGCCCAGCAAAGTAGCTCTGGGCCTGGGCACACTTCATTCACTTTGTACCTTTAAATCATACTACTACTACTACTACTACTACTACTACTACTACTACTACCAGACTTCCAGGCCCAAGAGGTCAAACACAGTCATGCCCAGCAAAGTAGCTCTGGGCCTGGGCACACTTCATTCACTTTGTGCCTTTAAATCATACTACTACTACCACCAGAATTCCAGGGCCAAGAGGTCACACAGTCATACACAGCAAAGTAGCTCTGGGCCTGGGCACACTTCAAGAAGTTTGACCCTTTATATAAGCCTAGAAATAGACTTCCAGGCCCAAGAGGTCAAACACAGTCATGCCCAGCAAAGTAGCTCTGGGCCTGGGCACACTTCATTCACTTTGTACCTTTAAATCATACTACTACTACTACTACTACTACTACTACCAGACTTCCAGGCCCAAGAGGTCAAACACAGTCATGCCCAGCAAAGTAGCTCTGGGCCTGGGCACACTGCAATCACTTTGTGCCTTTAAATCATACTACTACTACCACCAGACTTCCAGGGCCAAGAGGTCACACAGTCATGCACAGCAAAGTAGCTCTGGGCCTGGGCACACTTCAAGAAGTTTGACCATTTATATAAGCCTAGAAATAGACTTCCAGGCCCAAGAGGTCAAACACAGTCATGCACAGCAAAGTAGCTCTGGGCCTGGGCTCACTTCATTCACTTTGTACCTTTAAATCATACTACTACTACCAGACTTCCAGGCCCAAGAGTTCAAACACATTCATGCCCAGCAAAGTAGCTCTGGGCCTGGGCACACTTCAATCACTTTGTGCCTTTAAATCATACTACTACTACCAGACTTCCAGGCCCAAGAGGTCAAACACAGTCATGCCCAGCAAAGTAGCTCTGGGCCTGGGCACACTTCATTCACTTTGTGCCTTTAAATCATACTACTACTACCACCAGACTTCCAGGGCCAAGAGGTCAACCACAGTCATGCACAGCAAAGTAGCTCTGGGCCTGGGCACACTTCAAGATGTTTGACCCTTTATATAAGCCTAGAAATAGACTTCCAGGCCCAAGAGTTCAAACACAGTCATGCACAGCAAAGTAGCTCTGGGCCTGGGCACACTTCATTCACTTTGTACCTTTAAATCATACTACTACTACCACCAGACTTCCAGGCCCAAGAGGTCAAACACATTCATGCCCAGCAAAGTAGCTCTGGGCCTGGGCACACTTCAATCACTTTGTGCCTTTAAATCATACTACTACTACCACCAGACTTCCAGGCCCTGGAGGTCACACCTTCATGCCTAGCAAGGTTGCTTTACACCTGCGCACACTTCAGACCGTTTCACTCTTTTAATCATTCAAAGTACCACATTTCCAGACCCAAGAGGTCACAGAATCATACCCAGCAAAGTAGCTCTGGGCCTGGGCACACTTCAATCACTTTGTGCCTTTAAATCATACTACTACTACCAGACTTCCAGGCCCCAGAGGTCAAACACAGTCATGCCCAGCAAAGTAGCTCTGGGCCTGGGCACACTTCAAGAAGTTTGACCCTTTATATAAGCCTAGAAATAGACTTCCAGAGCCAAGAGGTCAAACACAGTCATGCACAGCAAAGTAGCTCTGGGCCTGGGCACACTTCATTCACTTTGTACCTTTAAATCATACTACTACTACCAGACTTCCAGGCCCAAGAGTTCAAACACATTCATGCCCAGCAAAGTAGCTCTGGGCCTGGGCACACTTCAATCACTTTGTGTCTTTAAATCATACTACTACTACCAGACTTCCAGGCCCCAGAGGTCAAACACAGTCATGCCCAGCAAAGTAGCTCTGGGCCTGGGCACACTTCAAGAAGTTTGACCCTTTATATAAGCCTAGAAATAGACTTTCAGGCCCAAGAGGTCAAACACAGTCATGCCCAGCAAAGTAGCTGTGGGCCTGGGCACACTTCATTCACTTTGTACCTTTAAATCATACTACTACTACTACTACTACTACTACTACTACTACTACTACTACTACTACCAGACTTCCAGGCCCAAGAGGTCAAACACAGTCATGCCCAGCAAAGTAGCTCTGGGCCTGGGCACACTTCAAGAAGTTTGACCCTTTATATAAGCCTAGAAATAGACTTCCAGGCCCAAGAGTTCAAACACATTCATGCCCAGCAAAGTAGCTCTGGGCCTGGGCACACTTCAATCACTTTGTGCCTTTAAATCATACTACTACTACCACCAGACTTCCAGGCCCAAGAGGTCAAACACAGTCATGCCCAGCAAAGTAGCTCTGGGCCTGGGCACACTTCAATCACTTTGTGCCTTTAAATCATACTACTACTACCAGACTTCCAGGCCCAAGAGTTCAAACACATTCATGCCCAGCAAAGTAGCTCTGGGCCTGGGCACACTTCATTCACTTTGTGCCTTTAAATCATACTACTACTACCACCAGACTTCCAGGGCCAAGAGGTCAACCACAGTCATGCACAGCAAAGTAGCTCTGGGCCTGGGCACACTTCAAGATGTTTGACCCTTTATATAAGCCTAGAAATAGACTTCCAGGCCCAAGAGTTCAAACACATTCATGCCCAGCAAAGTAGCTCTGGGCCTGGGCACACTTCAATCACTTTGTGCCTTTAAATCATACTACTACTACCACCAGACTTCCAGGCCCAAGAGGTCAAACACAGTCATGCCCAGCAAAGTAGCTCTGGGCCTGGGCACACTTCAATCACTTTGTGCCTTTAAATCATACTACTACTACCAGACTTCCAGGCCCAAGAGTTCAAACACATTCATGCCCAGCAAAGTAGCTCTGGGCCTGGGCACACTTCAAGATGTTTGACCCTTTATATAAGCCTAGAAATAGACTTCCAGGCCCAAGAGGTCAAACACAGTCATGCCCAGCAAAGTAGCTCTGGGCCTGGGCACACTTCATTCACTTTGTACCTTTAAATCATACTACTACTACTACTACTACTACTACTACTACTACCAGACTTCCAGGCCCAAGAGGTCAAACACAGTCATGCCCAGCAAAGTAGCTCTGGGCCTGGGCACACTTCATTCACTTTGTGCCTTTAAATCATACTACTACTACCACCAGAATTCCAGGGCCAAGAGGTCACACAGTCATACACAGCAAAGTAGCTCTGGGCCTGGGCACACTTCAAGAAGTTTGACCCTTTATATAAGCCTAGAAATAGACTTCCAGGCCCAAGAGGTCAAACACAGTCATGCCCAGCAAAGTAGCTCTGGGCCTGGGCACACTTCATTCACTTTGTACCTTTAAATCATACTACTACTACTACTACTACTACTACTACTACTACCAGACTTCCAGGCCCAAGAGGTCAAACACAGTCATGCCCAGCAAAGTAGATCTGGGCCTGGGCACACTTCAAGAAGTTTGACCCTTTATATAAGCCTAGAAATAGACTTTCAGGCCCAAGAGGTCAAACACAGTCATGCCCAGCAAAGTAGCTGTGGGCCTGGGCACACTTCATTCACTTTGTACCTTTAAATCATACTACTACTACTACTACTACTACTACTACTACTACTACTACTACTACTACTACCAGACTTCCAGGCCCAAGAGGTCAAACACAGTCATGCCCAGCAAAGTAGCTCTGGGCCTGGGCACACTTCAAGAAGTTTGACCCTTTATATAAGCCTAGAAATAGACTTCCAGGCCCAAGAGTTCAAACACATTCATGCCCAGCAAAGTAGCTCTGGGCCTGGGCACACTTCAATCACTTTGTGCCTTTAAATCATACTACTACTACCACCAGACTTCCAGGCCCAAGAGGTCAAACACAGTCATGCCCAGCAAAGTAGCTCTGGGCCTGGGCACACTTCAATCACTTTGTGCCTTTAAATCATACTACTACTACCAGACTTCCAGGCCCAAGAGTTCAAACACATTCATGCCCAGCAAAGTAGCTCTGGGCCTGGGCACACTTCATTCACTTTGTGCCTTTAAATCATACTACTACTACCACCAGACTTCCAGGGCCAAGAGGTCAACCACAGTCATGCACAGCAAAGTAGCTCTGGGCCTGGGCACACTTCAAGATGTTTGACCCTTTATATAAGCCTAGAAATAGACTTCCAGGCCCAAGAGTTCAAACACATTCATGCCCAGCAAAGTAGCTCTGGGCCTGGGCACACTTCAATCACTTTGTGCCTTTAAATCATACTACTACTACCACCAGACTTCCAGGCCCAAGAGGTCAAACACAGTCATGCCCAGCAAAGTAGCTCTGGGCCTGGGCACACTTCAAGAAGTTTGACCCTTTATATAAGCCTAGAAATAGACTTCCAGAGCCAAGAGGTCAAACACAGTCATGCACAGCAAAGTAGCTCTGGGCCTGGGCACACTTCATTCACTTTGTGCCTTTAAATCATACTACTACTACCACCAGACTTCCAGGCCCAAGAGGTCAAACACATTCATGCCCAGCAAAGTAGCTCTGGGCCTGGGCACACTTCAATCACTTTGTGCCTTTAAATCATACTACTACTACCAGACTTCCAGGCCCAAGAGGTCAAACACAGTCATGCCCAGCAAAGTAGCTCTGGGCCTGGGCACACTTCAATCACTTTGTGCCTTTAAATCATACTACTACTACCACCAGAATTCCAGGGCCAAGAGGTCACACAGTCATACACAGCAAAGTAGCTCTGGGCCTGGGCACACTTCAAGAAGTTTGACCCTTTATATAAGCCTAGAAATAGACTTCCAGAGCCAAGAGGTCAAACACAGTCATGCACAGCAAAGTAGCTCTGGGCCTGGGCACACTTCAAGCACTTTGTGCCTTTAAATCATACTACTACTACTACTACTACTACTACTACTACTACTACTACCAGACTTCCAGGCCCAAGAGTTCAAACACATTCATGCCCAGCAAAGTAGCTCTGGGCCTGGGCACACTTCATTCACTTTGTGCCTTTAAATCATACTACTACTACCACCAGACTTCCAGGGCCAAGAGGTCAACCACAGTCATGCACAGCAAAGTAGCTCTGGGCCTGGGCACACTTCAAGATGTTTGACCCTTTATATAAGCCTAGAAATAGACTTCCAGGCCCAAGAGTTCAAACACAGTCATGCACAGCAAAGTAGCTCTGGGCCTGGGCACACTTCATTCACTTTGTACCTTTAAATCATACTACTACTACCACCAGACTTCCAGGCCCAAGAGGTCAAACACATTCATGCCCAGCAAAGTAGCTCTGGGCCTGGGCACACTTCAATCACTTTGTGCCTTTAAATCATACTACTACTACTACCAGACTTCCAGACCCAAGAGGTCAAACACAGTCATGCCCAGCAAAGTAGCTCTGGGCCTGGGCACACTTCAAGATGTTTGACCCTTTATATAAGCCTAGAAATAGACTTCCAGAGCCAAGAGGTCAAACACAGTCATGCCCAGCAAAGTAGCTCTGGGCCTGGGCACACTTCATTCACTTTGTACCTTTAAATCATACTACTACTACCAGACTTCCAGGCCCAAGACGTCAAACACAGTCATGCCCAGCAAAGTAGCTCTGGGCCTGGGCACACTTCATTCACTTTGTACCTTTAAATCATACTACTACTACTACTACTACTACTACTACTACTACTACCAGACTTCCAGGCCCAAGAGGTCAAACACAGTCATGCCCAGCAAAGTAGCTCTGGGCCTGGGCACACTTCATTCACTTTGTGCCTTTAAATCATACTACTACTACCACCAGACTTCCAGGGCCAAGAGGTCAACCACAGTCATGCACAGCAAAGTAGCTCTGGGCCTGGGCACACTTCAAGATGTTTGACCCTTTATATAAGCCTAGAAATAGACTTCCAGGCCCAAGAGTTCAAACACATTCATGCCCAGCAAAGTAGCTCTGGGCCTGGGCACACTTCAATCACTTTGTGCCTTTAAATCATACTACTACTACCACCAGACTTCCAGGCCCAAGAGGTCAAACACAGTCATGCCCAGCAAAGTAGCTCTGGGCCTGGGCACACTTCAATCACTTTGTGCCTTTAAATCATACTACTACTACCAGACTTCCAGGCCCAAGAGTTCAAACACATTCATGCCCAGCAAAGTAGCTCTGGGCCTGGGCACACTTCAAGATGTTTGACCCTTTATATAAGCCTAGAAATAGACTTCCAGGCCCAAGAGGTCAAACACAGTCATGCCCAGCAAAGTAGCTCTGGGCCTGGGCACACTTCATTCACTTTGTACCTTTAAATCATACTACTACTACTACTACTACTACTACTACTACTACTACTACTACCAGACTTCCAGGCCCAAGAGGTCAAACACAGTCATGCCCAGCAAAGTAGCTCTGGGCCTGGGCACACTTCATTCACTTTGTGCCTTTAAATCATACTACTACTACCACCAGAATTCCAGGGCCAAGAGGTCACACAGTCATACACAGCAAAGTAGCTCTGGGCCTGGGCACACTTCAAGAAGTTTGACCCTTTATATAAGCCTAGAAATAGACTTCCAGGCCCAAGAGGTCAAACACAGTCATGCCCAGCAAAGTAGCTCTGGGCCTGGGCACACTTCATTCACTTTGTACCTTTAAATCATACTACTACTACTACTACTACTACCAGACTTCCAGGCCCAAGAGGTCAAACACAGTCATGCCCAGCAAAGTAGATCTGGGCCTGGGCACACTTCAAGAAGTTTGACCCTTTATATAAGCCTAGAAATAGACTTTCAGGCCCAAGAGGTCAAACACAGTCATGCCCAGCAAAGTAGCTGTGGGCCTGGGCACACTTCATTCACTTTGTACCTTTAAATCATACTACTACTACTACTACTACTACTACTACTACTACTACTACTACTACTACTACCAGACTTCCAGGCCCAAGAGGTCAAACACAGTCATGCCCAGCAAAGTAGCTCTGGGCCTGGGCACACTTCAAGAAGTTTGACCCTTTATATAAGCCTAGAAATAGACTTCCAGGCCCAAGAGTTCAAACACATTCATGCCCAGCAAAGTAGCTCTGGGCCTGGGCACACTTCAATCACTTTGTGCCTTTAAATCATACTACTACTACCACCAGACTTCCAGGCCCAAGAGGTCAAACACAGTCATGCCCAGCAAAGTAGCTCTGGGCCTGGGCACACTTCAATCACTTTGTGCCTTTAAATCATACTACTACTACCAGACTTCCAGGCCCAAGAGTTCAAACACATTCATGCCCAGCAAAGTAGCTCTGGGCCTGGGCACACTTCATTCACTTTGTGCCTTTAAATCATACTACTACTACCACCAGACTTCCAGGGCCAAGAGGTCAACCACAGTCATGCACAGCAAAGTAGCTCTGGGCCTGGGCACACTTCAAGATGTTTGACCCTTTATATAAGCCTAGAAATAGACTTCCAGGCCCAAGAGTTCAAACACATTCATGCCCAGCAAAGTAGCTCTGGGCCTGGGCACACTTCAATCACTTTGTGCCTTTAAATCATACTACTACTACCACCAGACTTCCAGGCCCAAGAGGTCAAACACAGTCATGCCCAGCAAAGTAGCTCTGGGCCTGGGCACACTTCAAGAAGTTTGACCCTTTATATAAGCCTAGAAATAGACTTCCAGAGCCAAGAGGTCAAACACAGTCATGCACAGCAAAGTAGCTCTGGGCCTGGGCACACTTCATTCACTTTGTGCCTTTAAATCATACTACTACTACCACCAGACTTCCAGGCCCAAGAGGTCAAACACATTCATGCCCAGCAAAGTAGCTCTGGGCCTGGGCACACTTCAATCACTTTGTGCCTTTAAATCATACTACTACTACCAGACTTCCAGGCCCAAGAGGTCAAACACAGTCATGCCCAGCAAAGTAGCTCTGGGCCTGGGCACACTTCAATCACTTTGTGCCTTTAAATCATACTACTACTACCAGACTTCCAGGCCCAAGAGTTCAAACACATTCATGCCCAGCAAAGTAGCTCTGGGCCTGGGCACACTTCAAGATGTTTGACCCTGTATATAAGCCTAGAAATAGACTTCCAGAGCCAAGAGGTCAAACACAGTCATGCCCAGCAAAGTAGCTCTGGGCCTGGGCACACTTCATTCACTTTGTGCCTTTAAATCATACTACTACTACCAGACTTCCAGGCCCAAGAGTTCAAACACATTCATGCCCAGCAAAGTAGCTCTGGGCCTGGGCACACTTCAATCACTTTGTGCCTTTAAATCATACTACTACTACCAGACTTCCAGGCCCCAGAGGTCAAACACAGTCATGCCCAGCAAAGTAGCTCTGGGCCTGGGCACACTTCAAGAAGTTTGACCCTTTATATAAGCCTAGAAATAGACTTCCAGAGCCAAGAGGTCAAACACAGTCATGCCCAGCAAAGTAGCTCTGGGCCTGGGCACACTTCATTCACTTTGTACCTTTAAATCATACTACTACTACTACCAGACTTCCAGGCCCAAGACGTCAAACACAGTCATGCCCAGCAAAGTAGCTCTGGGCCTGGGCACACTTCATTCACTTTGTACCTTTAAATCATACTACTACTACTACTACTACTACTACTACTACTACTACTACCAGACTTCCAGGCCCAAGAGTTCAAACACATTCATGCCCAGCAAAGTAGCTCTGGGCCTGGGCACACTTCAATCACTTTGTGCCTTTAAATCATACTACTACTACCACCAGACTTCCAGGCCCAAGAGGTCAAACACAGTCATGCCCAGCAAAGTAGCTCTGGGCCTGGGCACACTTCAATCACTTTGTGCCTTTAAATCATACTACTACTACCACCAGACTTCCAGGCCCAAGAGGTCAAACACAGTCATGCCCAGCAAAGTAGCTCTGGGCCTGGGCACACTTCAATCACTTTGTGCCTTTAAATCATACTACTACTACCAGACTTCCAGGCCCAAGAGTTCAAACACATTCATGCCCAGCAAAGTAGCTCTGGGCCTGGGCACACTTCAAGATGTTTGACCCTTTATATAAGCCTAGAAATAGACTTCCAGGCCCAAGAGGTCAAACACAGTCATGCCCAGCAAAGTAGCTCTGGGCCTGGGCACACTTCATTCACTTTGTACCTTTAAATCATACTACTACTACTACTACTACTACTACTACTACTACTACTACCAGACTTCCAGGCCCAAGAGGTCAAACACAGTCATGCCCAGCAAAGTAGCTCTGGGCCTGGGCACACTTCATTCACTTTGTGCCTTTAAATCATACTACTACTACCACCAGAATTCCAGGGCCAAGAGGTCACACAGTCATACACAGCAAAGTAGCTCTGGGCCTGGGCACACTTCAAGAAGTTTGACCCTTTATATAAGCCTAGAAATAGACTTCCAGGCCCAAGAGGTCAAACACAGTCATGCCCAGCAAAGTAGCTCTGGGCCTGGGCACACTTCATTCACTTTGTACCTTTAAATCATACTACTACTACTACTACTACTACTACTACCAGACTTCCAGGCCCAAGAGGTCAAACACAGTCATGCCCAGCAAAGTAGCTCTGGGCCTGGGCACACTGCAATCACTTTGTGCCTTTAAATCATACTACTACTACCACCAGACTTCCAGGGCCAAGAGGTCACACAGTCATGCACAGCAAAGTAGCTCTGGGCCTGGGCACACTTCAAGAAGTTTGACCATTTATATAAGCCTAGAAATAGACTTCCAGGCCCAAGAGGTCAAACACAGTCATGCACAGCAAAGTAGCTCTGGGCCTGGGCTCACTTCATTCACTTTGTACCTTTAAATCATACTACTACTACCAGACTTCCAGGCCCAAGAGTTCAAACACATTCATGCCCAGCAAAGTAGCTCTGGGCCTGGGCACACTTCAATCACTTTGTGCCTTTAAATCATACTACTACTACCAGACTTCCAGGCCCAAGAGGTCAAACACAGTCATGCCCAGCAAAGTAGCTCTGGGCCTGGGCACACTTCATTCACTTTGTGCCTTTAAATCATACTACTACTACCACCAGACTTCCAGGGCCAAGAGGTCAACCACAGTCATGCACAGCAAAGTAGCTCTGGGCCTGGGCACACTTCAAGATGTTTGACCCTTTATATAAGCCTAGAAATAGACTTCCAGGCCCAAGAGTTCAAACACAGTCATGCACAGCAAAGTAGCTCTGGGCCTGGGCACACTTCATTCACTTTGTACCTTTAAATCATACTACTACTACCACCAGACTTCCAGGCCCAAGAGGTCAAACACATTCATGCCCAGCAAAGTAGCTCTGGGCCTGGGCACACTTCAATCACTTTGTGCCTTTAAATCATACTACTACTACCACCAGACTTCCAGGCCCTGGAGGTCACACCTTCATGCCTAGCAAGGTTGCTTTACACCTGCGCACACTTCAGACCGTTTCACTCTTTTAATCATTCAAAGTACCACATTTCCAGACCCAAGAGGTCACAGAATCATACCCAGCAAAGTAGCTCTGGGCCTGGGCACACTTCAATCACTTTGTGCCTTTAAATCATACTACTACTACCAGACTTCCAGGCCCCAGAGGTCAAACACAGTCATGCCCAGCAAAGTAGCTCTGGGCCTGGGCACACTTCAAGAAGTTTGACCCTTTATATAAGCCTAGAAATAGACTTCCAGAGCCAAGAGGTCAAACACAGTCATGCACAGCAAAGTAGCTCTGGGCCTGGGCACACTTCATTCACTTTGTACCTTTAAATCATACTACTACTACCAGACTTCCAGGCCCAAGAGTTCAAACACATTCATGCCCAGCAAAGTAGCTCTGGGCCTGGGCACACTTCAATCACTTTGTGTCTTTAAATCATACTACTACTACCAGACTTCCAGGCCCCAGAGGTCAAACACAGTCATGCCCAGCAAAGTAGCTCTGGGCCTGGGCACACTTCAAGAAGTTTGACCCTTTATATAAGCCTAGAAATAGACTTTCAGGCCCAAGAGGTCAAACACAGTCATGCCCAGCAAAGTAGCTGTGGGCCTGGGCACACTTCATTCACTTTGTACCTTTAAATCATACTACTACTACTACTACTACTACTACTACTACTACTACTACTACTACTACCAGACTTCCAGGCCCAAGAGGTCAAACACAGTCATGCCCAGCAAAGTAGCTCTGGGCCTGGGCACACTTCAAGAAGTTTGACCCTTTATATAAGCCTAGAAATAGACTTCCAGGCCCAAGAGTTCAAACACATTCATGCCCAGCAAAGTAGCTCTGGGCCTGGGCACACTTCAATCACTTTGTGCCTTTAAATCATACTACTACTACCACCAGACTTCCAGGCCCAAGAGGTCAAACACAGTCATGCCCAGCAAAGTAGCTCTGGGCCTGGGCACACTTCAATCACTTTGTGCCTTTAAATCATACTACTACTACCAGACTTCCAGGCCCAAGAGTTCAAACACATTCATGCCCAGCAAAGTAGCTCTGGGCCTGGGCACACTTCATTCACTTTGTGCCTTTAAATCATACTACTACTACCACCAGACTTCCAGGGCCAAGAGGTCAACCACAGTCATGCACAGCAAAGTAGCTCTGGGCCTGGGCACACTTCAAGATGTTTGACCCTTTATATAAGCCTAGAAATAGACTTCCAGGCCCAAGAGTTCAAACACATTCATGCCCAGCAAAGTAGCTCTGGGCCTGGGCACACTTCAATCACTTTGTGCCTTTAAATCATACTACTACTACCACCAGACTTCCAGGCCCAAGAGGTCAAACACAGTCATGCCCAGCAAAGTAGCTCTGGGCCTGGGCACACTTCAATCACTTTGTGCCTTTAAATCATACTACTACTACCAGACTTCCAGGCCCAAGAGTTCAAACACATTCATGCCCAGCAAAGTAGCTCTGGGCCTGGGCACACTTCAAGATGTTTGACCCTTTATATAAGCCTAGAAATAGACTTCCAGGCCCAAGAGGTCAAACACAGTCATGCCCAGCAAAGTAGCTCTGGGCCTGGGCACACTTCATTCACTTTGTACCTTTAAATCATACTACTACTACTACTACTACTACTACTACTACTACCAGACTTCCAGGCCCAAGAGGTCAAACACAGTCATGCCCAGCAAAGTAGCTCTGGGCCTGGGCACACTTCATTCACTTTGTGCCTTTAAATCATACTACTACTACCACCAGAATTCCAGGGCCAAGAGGTCACACAGTCATACACAGCAAAGTAGCTCTGGGCCTGGGCACACTTCAAGAAGTTTGACCCTTTATATAAGCCTAGAAATAGACTTCCAGGCCCAAGAGGTCAAACACAGTCATGCCCAGCAAAGTAGCTCTGGGCCTGGGCACACTTCATTCACTTTGTACCTTTAAATCATACTACTACTACTACTACTACTACTACTACTACTACCAGACTTCCAGGCCCAAGAGGTCAAACACAGTCATGCCCAGCAAAGTAGATCTGGGCCTGGGCACACTTCAAGAAGTTTGACCCTTTATATAAGCCTAGAAATAGACTTTCAGGCCCAAGAGGTCAAACACAGTCATGCCCAGCAAAGTAGCTGTGGGCCTGGGCACACTTCATTCACTTTGTACCTTTAAATCATACTACTACTACTACTACTACTACTACTACTACTACTACTACTACTACTACTACCAGACTTCCAGGCCCAAGAGGTCAAACACAGTCATGCCCAGCAAAGTAGCTCTGGGCCTGGGCACACTTCAAGAAGTTTGACCCTTTATATAAGCCTAGAAATAGACTTCCAGGCCCAAGAGTTCAAACACATTCATGCCCAGCAAAGTAGCTCTGGGCCTGGGCACACTTCAATCACTTTGTGCCTTTAAATCATACTACTACTACCACCAGACTTCCAGGCCCAAGAGGTCAAACACAGTCATGCCCAGCAAAGTAGCTCTGGGCCTGGGCACACTTCAATCACTTTGTGCCTTTAAATCATACTACTACTACCAGACTTCCAGGCCCAAGAGTTCAAACACATTCATGCCCAGCAAAGTAGCTCTGGGCCTGGGCACACTTCATTCACTTTGTGCCTTTAAATCATACTACTACTACCACCAGACTTCCAGGGCCAAGAGGTCAACCACAGTCATGCACAGCAAAGTAGCTCTGGGCCTGGGCACACTTCAAGATGTTTGACCCTTTATATAAGCCTAGAAATAGACTTCCAGGCCCAAGAGTTCAAACACATTCATGCCCAGCAAAGTAGCTCTGGGCCTGGGCACACTTCAATCACTTTGTGCCTTTAAATCATACTACTACTACCACCAGACTTCCAGGCCCAAGAGGTCAAACACAGTCATGCCCAGCAAAGTAGCTCTGGGCCTGGGCACACTTCAAGAAGTTTGACCCTTTATATAAGCCTAGAAATAGACTTCCAGAGCCAAGAGGTCAAACACAGTCATGCACAGCAAAGTAGCTCTGGGCCTGGGCACACTTCATTCACTTTGTGCCTTTAAATCATACTACTACTACCACCAGACTTCCAGGCCCAAGAGGTCAAACACATTCATGCCCAGCAAAGTAGCTCTGGGCCTGGGCACACTTCAATCACTTTGTGCCTTTAAATCATACTACTACTACCAGACTTCCAGGCCCAAGAGGTCAAACACAGTCATGCCCAGCAAAGTAGCTCTGGGCCTGGGCACACTTCAATCACTTTGTGCCTTTAAATCATACTACTACTACCACCAGAATTCCAGGGCCAAGAGGTCACACAGTCATACACAGCAAAGTAGCTCTGGGCCTGGGCACACTTCAAGAAGTTTGACCCTTTATATAAGCCTAGAAATAGACTTCCAGAGCCAAGAGGTCAAACACAGTCATGCACAGCAAAGTAGCTCTGGGCCTGGGCACACTTCAAGCACTTTGTGCCTTTAAATCATACTACTACTACTACTACTACTACTACTACTACTACTACTACCAGACTTCCAGGCCCAAGAGTTCAAACACATTCATGCCCAGCAAAGTAGCTCTGGGCCTGGGCACACTTCATTCACTTTGTGCCTTTAAATCATACTACTACTACCACCAGACTTCCAGGGCCAAGAGGTCAACCACAGTCATGCACAGCAAAGTAGCTCTGGGCCTGGGCACACTTCAAGATGTTTGACCCTTTATATAAGCCTAGAAATAGACTTCCAGGCCCAAGAGTTCAAACACAGTCATGCACAGCAAAGTAGCTCTGGGCCTGGGCACACTTCATTCACTTTGTACCTTTAAATCATACTACTACTACCACCAGACTTCCAGGCCCAAGAGGTCAAACACATTCATGCCCAGCAAAGTAGCTCTGGGCCTGGGCACACTTCAATCACTTTGTGCCTTTAAATCATACTACTACTACTACCAGACTTCCAGACCCAAGAGGTCAAACACAGTCATGCCCAGCAAAGTAGCTCTGGGCCTGGGCACACTTCAAGATGTTTGACCCTTTATATAAGCCTAGAAATAGACTTCCAGAGCCAAGAGGTCAAACACAGTCATGCCCAGCAAAGTAGCTCTGGGCCTGGGCACACTTCATTCACTTTGTACCTTTAAATCATACTACTACTACCAGACTTCCAGGCCCAAGACGTCAAACACAGTCATGCCCAGCAAAGTAGCTCTGGGCCTGGGCACACTTCATTCACTTTGTACCTTTAAATCATACTACTACTACTACTACTACTACTACTACTACTACTACCAGACTTCCAGGCCCAAGAGGTCAAACACAGTCATGCCCAGCAAAGTAGCTCTGGGCCTGGGCACACTTCATTCACTTTGTGCCTTTAAATCATACTACTACTACCACCAGACTTCCAGGGCCAAGAGGTCAACCACAGTCATGCACAGCAAAGTAGCTCTGGGCCTGGGCACACTTCAAGATGTTTGACCCTTTATATAAGCCTAGAAATAGACTTCCAGGCCCAAGAGTTCAAACACATTCATGCCCAGCAAAGTAGCTCTGGGCCTGGGCACACTTCAATCACTTTGTGCCTTTAAATCATACTACTACTACCACCAGACTTCCAGGCCCAAGAGGTCAAACACAGTCATGCCCAGCAAAGTAGCTCTGGGCCTGGGCACACTTCAATCACTTTGTGCCTTTAAATCATACTACTACTACCAGACTTCCAGGCCCAAGAGTTCAAACACATTCATGCCCAGCAAAGTAGCTCTGGGCCTGGGCACACTTCAAGATGTTTGACCCTTTATATAAGCCTAGAAATAGACTTCCAGGCCCAAGAGGTCAAACACAGTCATGCCCAGCAAAGTAGCTCTGGGCCTGGGCACACTTCATTCACTTTGTACCTTTAAATCATACTACTACTACTACTACTACTACTACTACTACTACTACTACTACCAGACTTCCAGGCCCAAGAGGTCAAACACAGTCATGCCCAGCAAAGTAGCTCTGGGCCTGGGCACACTTCATTCACTTTGTGCCTTTAAATCATACTACTACTACCACCAGAATTCCAGGGCCAAGAGGTCACACAGTCATACACAGCAAAGTAGCTCTGGGCCTGGGCACACTTCAAGAAGTTTGACCCTTTATATAAGCCTAGAAATAGACTTCCAGGCCCAAGAGGTCAAACACAGTCATGCCCAGCAAAGTAGCTCTGGGCCTGGGCACACTTCATTCACTTTGTACCTTTAAATCATACTACTACTACTACTACTACTACTACTACCAGACTTCCAGGCCCAAGAGGTCAAACACAGTCATGCCCAGCAAAGTAGATCTGGGCCTGGGCACACTTCAAGAAGTTTGACCCTTTATATAAGCCTAGAAATAGACTTTCAGGCCCAAGAGGTCAAACACAGTCATGCCCAGCAAAGTAGCTGTGGGCCTGGGCACACTTCATTCACTTTGTACCTTTAAATCATACTACTACTACTACTACTACTACTACTACTACTACTACTACTACTACTACTACTACCAGACTTCCAGGCCCAAGAGGTCAAACACAGTCATGCCCAGCAAAGTAGCTCTGGGCCTGGGCACACTTCAAGAAGTTTGACCCTTTATATAAGCCTAGAAATAGACTTCCAGGCCCAAGAGTTCAAACACATTCATGCCCAGCAAAGTAGCTCTGGGCCTGGGCACACTTCAATCACTTTGTGCCTTTAAATCATACTACTACTACCACCAGACTTCCAGGCCCAAGAGGTCAAACACAGTCATGCCCAGCAAAGTAGCTCTGGGCCTGGGCACACTTCAATCACTTTGTGCCTTTAAATCATACTACTACTACCACCAGACTTCCAGGGCCAAGAGGTCACACAGTCATGCACAGCAAAGTAGCTCTGGGCCTGGGCACACTTCAAGAAGTTTGACCATTTATATAAGCCTAGAAATAGACTTCCAGGCCCAAGAGGTCAAACACAGTCATGCACAGCAAAGTAGCTCTGGGCCTGGGCTCACTTCATTCACTTTGTACCTTTAAATCATACTACTACTACCAGACTTCCAGGCCCAAGAGTTCAAACACATTCATGCCCAGCAAAGTAGCTCTGGGCCTGGGCACACTTCAATCACTTTGTGCCTTTAAATCATACTACTACTACCAGACTTCCAGGCCCAAGAGGTCAAACACAGTCATGCCCAGCAAAGTAGCTCTGGGCCTGGGCACACTTCATTCACTTTGTGCCTTTAAATCATACTACTACTACCACCAGAATTCCAGGGCCAAGAGGTCACACAGTCATACACAGCAAAGTAGCTCTGGGCCTGGGCACACTTCAAGAAGTTTGACCCTTTATATAAGCCTAGAAATAGACTTCCAGAGCCAAGAGGTCAAACACAGTCATGCACAGCAAAGTAGCTCTGGGCCTGGGCACACTTCAATCACTTTGTGCCTTTAAATCATACTACTACTACTACCAGACTTCCAGACCCAAGAGGTCAAACACAGTCATGCCCAGCAAAGTAGCTCTGGGCCTGGGCACACTTCAAGAAGTTTGACCCTTTATATAAGCCTAGAAATAGACTTCCAGGCCCAAGAGGTCAAACACAGTCATGCCCAGCAAAGTAGCTCTGGGCCTGGGCACACTTCATTCACTTTGTACCTTTAAATCATACTACTACTACTACTACTACTACTACCAGACTTCCAGGCCCAAGAGGTCAAACACAGTCATGCCCAGCAAAGTAGCTCTGGGCCTGGGCACACTTCAATCACTTTGTGCCTTTAAATCATACTACTACTACCACCAGACTTCCAGGGCCAAGAGGTCACACAGTCATGCACAGCAAAGTAGCTCTGGGCCTGGGCACACTTCAAGAAGTTTGACCATTTATATAAGCCTAGAAATAGACTTCCAGGCCCAAGAGGTCAAACACAGTCATGCACAGCAAAGTAGCTCTGGGCCTGGGCACACTTCATTCACTTTGTACCTTTAAATCATACTACTACTACCAGACTTCCAGGCCCAAGAGTTCAAACACATTCATGCCCAGCAAAGTAGCTCTGGGCCTGGGCACACTTCAATCACTTTGTGCCTTTAAATCATACTACTACTACCAGACTTCCAGGCCCAAGAGGTCAAACACAGTCATGCCCAGCAAAGTAGCTCTGGGCCTGGGCACACTTCATTCACTTTGTGCCTTTAAATCATACTACTACTACCACCAGAATTCCAGGGCCAAGAGGTCACACAGTCATGCCCAGCAAAGTAGCTCTGGGCCTGGGCACACTTCAAGAAGTTTGACCCTTTATATAAGCCTAGAAATAGACTTCCAGAGCCAAGAGGTCAAACACAGTCATGCACAGCAAAGTAGCTCTGGGCCTGGGCACACTTCAATCACTTTGTGCCTTTAAATCATACTACTACTACTACCAGACTTCCAGACCCAAGAGGTCAAACACAGTCATGCCCAGCAAAGTAGCTCTGGGCCTGGGCACACTTCAAGAAGTTTGACCCTTTATATAAGCCTAGAAATAGACTTCCAGGCCCAAGAGGTCAAACACATTCATGCCCAGCAAAGTAGCTCTGGGCCTGGGCACACTTCAATCACTTTGTGCCTTTAAATCATACTACTACTACCAGACTTCCAGGCCCAAGAGGTGAAACACAGTCATGCCCAGCAAAGTAGCTCTGGGCCTGGGCACACTTCATTCACTTTGTGCCTTTAAATCATACTACTACTACCACCAGAATTCCAGGGCCAAGAGGTCACACAGTCATACACAGCAAAGTAGCTCTGGGCCTGGGCACACTTCAAGAAGTTTGACCCTTTATATAAGCCTAGAAATAGACTTCCAGAGCCAAGAGGTCAAACACAGTCATGCACAGCAAAGTAGCTCTGGGCCTGGGCACACTTCAATCACTTTGTGCCTTTAAATCATACTACTACTACTACCAGACTTCCAGACCCAAGAGGTCAAACACAGTCATGCCCAGCAAAGTAGCTCTGGGCCTGGGCACACTTCAAGAAGTTTGACCCTTTATATAAGCCTAGAAATAGACTTCCAGGCCCAAGAGGTCAAACACAGTCATGCCCAGCAAAGTAGCTCTGGGCCTGGGCACACTTCATTCACTTTGTACCTTTAAATCATACTACTACTACTACTACTACTACTACCAGACTTCCAGGCCCAAGAGGTCAAACACAGTCATGCCCAGCAAAGTAGCTCTGGGCCTGGGCACACTTCAATCACTTTGTGCCTTTAAATCATACTACTACTACCACCAGACTTCCAGGGCCAAGAGGTCACACAGTCATGCACAGCAAAGTAGCTCTGGGCCTGGGCACACTTCAAGAAGTTTGACCATTTATATAAGCCTAGAAATAGACTTCCAGGCCCAAGAGGTCAAACACAGTCATGCACAGCAAAGTAGCTCTGGGCCTGGGCACACTTCATTCACTTTGTACCTTTAAATCATACTACTACTACCAGACTTCCAGGCCCAAGAGTTCAAACACATTCATGCCCAGCAAAGTAGCTCTGGGCCTGGGCACACTTCAATCACTTTGTGCCTTTAAATCATACTACTACTACCAGACTTCCAGGCCCAAGAGGTCAAACACAGTCATGCCCAGCAAAGTAGCTCTGGGCCTGGGCACACTTCATTCACTTTGTGCCTTTAAATCATACTACTACTACCACCAGAATTCCAGGGCCAAGAGGTCACACAGTCATACACAGCAAAGTAGCTCTGGGCCTGGGCACACTTCAAGAAGTTTGACCCTTTATATAAGCCTAGAAATAGACTTCCAGAGCCAAGAGGTCAAACACAGTCATGCACAGCAAAGTAGCTCTGGGCCTGGGCACACTTCAATCACTTTGTGCCTTTAAATCATACTACTACTACTACCAGACTTCCAGACCCAAGAGGTCAAACACAGTCATGCCCAGCAAAGTAGCTCTGGGCCTGGGCACACTTCAATCACTTTGTGCCTTTAAATCATACTACTACTACCAGACTTCCAGGCCCAAGAGGTCAAACACATTCATGCCCAGCAAAGTAGCTCTGGGCCTGGGCACACTTCAATCACTTTGTGCCTTTAAATCATACTACTACTACCAGACTTCCAGGCCCAAGAGGTCAAACACAGTCATGCCCAGCAAAGTAGCTCTGGGCCTGGGCACACTTCATTCACTTTGTGCCTTTAAATCATACTACTACTACCACCACCAGACTTCCAGGGCCAAGAGGTCAACCACAGTCATGCACAGCAAAGTAGCTCTGGGCCTGGGCACACTTCAAGATGTTTGACCCTTTATATAAGCCTAGAAATAGACTTCCAGGCCCAAGAGTTCAAACACAGTCATGCACAGCAAAGTAGCTCTGGGCCTGGGCACACTTCATTCACTTTGTACCTTTAAATCATACTACTACTACCACCAGACTTCCAGGCCCAAGAGGTCAAACACATTCATGCCCCGCAAAGTAGCTCTGGGCCTGGGCACACTTCAATCACTTTGTGCCTTTAAATCATACTACTACTACCAGACTTCCAGGCCCAAGAGGTCAAACACAGTCATGCCCAGCAAAGTAGCTCTGGGCCTGGGCACACTTCAATCACTTTGTGCCTTTAAATCATACTACTACTACCAGACTTCCAGGCCCAAGACGTCAAACACAGTCATGCCCAGCAAAGTAGCTCTGGGCCTGGGCACACTTCATTCACTTTGTGCCTTTAAATCATACTACTACTACCACCAGACTTCCAGGGCCAAGAGGTCAACCACAGTCATGCACAGCAAAGTAGCTCTGGGCCTGGGCACACTTCAAGATGTTTGACCCTTTATATAAGCCTAGAAATAGACTTCCAGGCCCAAGAGTTCAAACACAGTCATGCACAGCAAAGTAGCTCTGGGCCTGGGCACACTTCATTCACTTTGTACCTTTAAATCATACTACTACTACCACCAGACTTCCAGGCCCAAGAGGTCAAACACATTCATGCCCAGCAAAGTAGCTCTGGGCCTGGGCACACTTCAATCACTTTGTGCCTTTAAATCATACTACTACTACCAGACTTCCAGGCCCAAGAGGTCAAACACAGTCATGCCCAGCAAAGTAGCTCTGGGCCTGGGCACACTTCAATCACTTTGTGCCTTTAAATCATACTACTACTACTACCAGACTTCCAGACCCAAGAGGTCAAACACAGTCATGCCCAGCAAAGTAGCTCTGGGCCTGGGCACACTTCAAGAAGTTTGACCCTTTATATAAGCCTAGAAATAGACTTCCAGGCCCAAGAGGTCAAACACATTCATGCCCAGCAAAGTAGCTCTGGGCCTGGGCACACTTCAATCACTTTGTGCCTTTAAATCATACTACTACTACCAGACTTCCAGGCCCAAGACGTCAAACACAGTCATGCCCAGCAAAGTAGCTCTGGGCCTGGGCACACTTCATTCACTTTGTGCCTTTAAATCATACTACTACTACCACCAGACTTCCAGGGCCAAGAGGTCAACCACAGTCATGCACAGCAAAGTAGCTCTGGGCCTGGGCACACTTCAAGATGTTTGACCCTTTATATAAGCCTAGAAATAGACTTCCAGGCCCAAGAGTTCAAACACAGTCATGCACAGCAAAGTAGCTCTGGGCCTGGGCACACTTCATTCACTTTGTACCTTTAAATCATACTACTACTACCACCAGACTTCCAGGCCCAAGAGGTCAAACACATTCATGCCCAGCAAAGTAGCTCTGGGCCTGGGCACACTTCAATCACTTTGTGCCTTTAAATCATACTACTACTACCAGACTTCCAGGCCCAAGAGGTCAAACACAGTCATGCCCAGCAAAGTAGCTCTGGGCCTGGGCACACTTCAATCACTTTGTGCCTTTAAATCATACTACTACTACTACCAGACTTCCAGACCCAAGAGGTCAAACACAGTCATGCCCAGCAAAGTAGCTCTGGGCCTGGGCACACTTCAAGAAGTTTGACCCTTTATATAAGCCTAAAAATAGACTTCCAGGCCCAAGAGGTCAAACACATTCATGCCCAGCAAAGTAGCTCTGGGCCTGGGCACACTTCAATCACTTTGTGCCTTTAAATCATACTACTACTACCAGACTTCCAGGCCCAAGAGGTGAAACACAGTCATGCCCAGCAAAGTAGCTCTGGGCCTGGGCACACTTCATTCACTTTGTGCCTTTAAATCATACTACTACTACCACCAGAATTCCAGGGCCAAGAGGTCACACAGTCATACACAGCAAAGTAGCTCTGGGCCTGGGCACACTTCAAGAAGTTTGACCCTTTATATAAGCCTAGAAATAGACTTCCAGGCCCAAGAGGTCAAACACAGTCATGCCCAGCAAAGTAGCTCTGGGCCTGGGCACACTTCATTCACTTTGTACCTTTAAATCATACTACTACTACTACTACTACTACTACCAGACTTCCAGGCCCAAGAGGTCAAACACAGTCATGCCCAGCAAAGTAGCTCTGGGCCTGGGCACACTTCAATCACTTTGTGCCTTTAAATCATACTACTACTACCACCAGACTTCCAGGGCCAAGAGGTCACACAGTCATGCACAGCAAAGTAGCTCTGGGCCTGGGCACACTTCATTCACTTTGTACCTTTAAATCATACTACTACTACCAGACTTCCAGGCCCAAGAGTTCAAACACATTCATGCCCAGCAAAGTAGCTCTGGGCCTGGGCACACTTCAATCACTTTGTGCCTTTAAATCATACTACTACTACCAGACTTCCAGGCCCAAGAGGTCAAACACAGTCATGCCCAGCAAAGTAGCTCTGGGCCTGGGCACACTTCATTCACTTTGTGCCTTTAAATCATACTACTACTACCACCAGAATTCCAGGGCCAAGAGGTCACACAGTCATACACAGCAAAGTAGCTCTGGGCCTGGGCACACTTCAAGAAGTTTGACCCTTTATATAAGCCTAGAAATAGACTTCCAGAGCCAAGAGGTCAAACACAGTCATGCACAGCAAAGTAGCTCTGGGCCTGGGCACACTTCAATCACTTTGTGCCTTTAAATCATACTACTACTACTACCAGACTTCCAGACCCAAGAGGTCAAACACAGTCATGCCCAGCAAAGTAGCTCTGGGCCTGGGCACACTTCAATCACTTTGTGCCTTTAAATCATACTACTACGACCAGACTTCCAGGCCCAAGAGGTCAAACACATTCATGCCCAGCAAAGTAGCTCTGGGCCTGGGCACACTTCAATCACTTTGTGCCTTTAAATCATACTACTACTACCAGACTTCCAGGCCCAAGAGGTCAAACACAGTCATGCCCAGCAAAGTAGCTCTGGGCCTGGGCACACTTCATTCACTTTGTGCCTTTAAATCATACTACTACTACCACCACCAGACTTCCAGGGCCAAGAGGTCAACCACAGTCATGCACAGCAAAGTAGCTCTGGGCCTGGGCACACTTCAAGATGTTTGACCCTTTATATAAGCCTAGAAATAGACTTCCAGGCCCAAGAGTTCAAACACAGTCATGCACAGCAAAGTAGCTCTGGGCCTGGGCACACTTCATTCACTTTGTACCTTTAAATCATACTACTACTACCACCAGACTTCCAGGCCCAAGAGGTCAAACACATTCATGCCCAGCAAAGTAGCTCTGGGCCTGGGCACACTTCAATCACTTTGTGCCTTTAAATCATACTACTACTACCAGACTTCCAGGCCCAAGAGGTCAAACATAGTCATGCCCAGCAAAGTAGCTCTGGGCCTGGGCACACTTCAATCACTTTGTGCCTTTAAATCATACTACTACTACCAGACTTCCAGGCCCAAGACGTCAAACACAGTCATGCCCAGCAAAGTAGCTCTGGGCCTGGGCACACTTCATTCACTTTGTGCCTTTAAATCATACTACTACTACCACCAGACTTCCAGGGCCAAGAGGTCAACCACAGTCATGCACAGCAAAGTAGCTCTGGGCCTGGGCACAATTCAAGATGTTTGACCCTTTATATAAGCCTAGAAATAGACTTCCAGGCCCAAGAGTTCAAACACAGTCATTCACAGCAAAGTAGCTCTGGGCCTGGGCACACTTCATTCACTTTGTACCTTTAAATCATACTACTACTACCACCAGACTTCCAGGCCCAAGAGGTCAAACACATTCATGCCCAGCAAAGTAGCTCTGGGCCTGGGCACACTTCAATCACTTTGTGCCTTTAAATCATACTACTACTACCAGACTTCCAGGCCCAAGAGGTCAAACACATTCATGCCCAGCAAAGTAGCTCTGGGCCTGGGCACACTTCAATCACTTTGTGCCTTTAAATCATACTACTACTACTACCAGACTTCCAGACCCAAGAGGTCAAACACAGTCATGCCCAGCAAAGTAGCTCTGGGCCTGGGCACACTTCAAGAAGTTTGACCCTTTATATAAGCCTAGAAATAGACTTCCAGGCCCAAGAGGTCAAACACATTCATGCCCAGCAAAGTAGCTCTGGGCCTGGGCACACTTCAATCACTTTGTGCCTTTAAATCATACTACTACTACCAGACTTCCAGGCCCAAGAGGTCAAACACAGTCATGCCCAGCAAAGTAGCTCTGGGCCTGGGCACACTTCATTCACTTTGTGCCTTTAAATCATACTACTACTACCACCAGAATTCCAGGGCCAAGAGGTCACACAGTCATACACAGCAAAGTAGCTCTGGGCCTGGGCACACTTCAAGAAGTTTGACCCTTTATATAAGCCTAGAAATAGACTTCCAGAGCCAAGAGGTCAAACACAGTCATGCACAGCAAAGTAGCTCTGGGCCTGGGCACACTTCAAGCACTTTGTGCCTTTAAATCATACTACTACTACTACTACTACTACTACTACCAGACTTCCAGGCCCAAGAGGTCAAACACATTCATGCCCAGCAAAGTAGCTCTGGGCCTGGGCACACTTCAATCACTTTGTGCCTTTAAATCATACTACTACTACCACCAGACTTCCAGGGCCAAGAGGTCAACCACAGTCATGCACAGCAAAGTAGCTCTGGGCCTGGGCACACTTCAAGATGTTTGACCCTTTATATAAGCCTAGAAATAGACTTCCAGGCCCAAGAGTTCAAACACAGTCATGCACAGCAAAGTAGCTCTGGGCCTGGGCACACTTCATTCACTTTGTACCTTTAAATCATACTACTACTACCACCAGACTTCCAGGCCCAAGAGGTCAAACACATTCATGCCCAGCAAAGTAGCTCTGGGCCTGGGCACACTTCAATCACTTTGTGCCTTTAAATCATACTACTACTACCACCAGACTTCCAGGCCCTGGAGGTCACACCTTCATGCCTAGCAAGGTTGCTTTACACCTGCGCACACTTCAGACCGTTTCACTCTTTTAATCATTCAAAGTACCACATTTCCAGACCCAAGAGGTCACAGAATCATACCCAGCAAAGTAGCTCTGGGCCTGGGCACACTTCAATCACTTTGTGCCTTTAAATCATACTACTACTACCAGACTTCCAGGCCCCAGAGGTCAAACACAGTCATGCCCAGCAAAGTAGCTCTGGGCCTGGGCACACTTCAAGAAGTTTGACCCTTTATATAAGCCTAGAAATAGACTTCCAGAGCCAAGAGGTCAAACACAGTCATGCACAGCAAAGTAGCTCTGGGCCTGGGCACACTTCATTCACTTTGTACCTTTAAATCATACTACTACTACCAGACTTCCAGGCCCAAGAGTTCAAACACATTCATGCCCAGCAAAGTAGCTCTGGGCCTGGGCACACTTCAATCACTTTGTGTCTTTAAATCATACTACTACTACCAGACTTCCAGGCCCCAGAGGTCAAACACAGTCATGCCCAGCAAAGTAGCTCTGGGCCTGGGCACACTTCAAGAAGTTTGACCCTTTATATAAGCCTAGAAATAGACTTTCAGGCCCAAGAGGTCAAACACAGTCATGCCCAGCAAAGTAGCTGTGGGCCTGGGCACACTTCATTCACTTTGTACCTTTAAATCATACTACTACTACTACTACTACTACTACTACTACTACTACTACTACTACTACTACCAGACTTCCAGGCCCAAGAGGTCAAACACAGTCATGCCCAGCAAAGTAGCTCTGGGCCTGGGCACACTTCAAGAAGTTTGACCCTTTATATAAGCCTAGAAATAGACTTCCAGGCCCAAGAGTTCAAACACATTCATGCCCAGCAAAGTAGCTCTGGGCCTGGGCACACTTCAATCACTTTGTGCCTTTAAATCATACTACTACTACCACCAGACTTCCAGGCCCAAGAGGTCAAACACAGTCATGCCCAGCAAAGTAGCTCTGGGCCTGGGCACACTTCAATCACTTTGTGCCTTTAAATCATACTACTACTACCAGACTTCCAGGCCCAAGAGTTCAAACACATTCATGCCCAGCAAAGTAGCTCTGGGCCTGGGCACACTTCATTCACTTTGTGCCTTTAAATCATACTACTACTACCACCAGACTTCCAAGGCCAAGAGGTCAACCACAGTCATGCACAGCAAAGTAGCTCTGGGCCTGGGCACACTTCAAGATGTTTGACCCTTTATATAAGCCTAGAAATAGACTTCCAGGCCCAAGAGTTCAAACACATTCATGCCCAGCAAAGTAGCTCTGGGCCTGGGCACACTTCAATCACTTTGTGCCTTTAAATCATACTACTACTACCACCAGACTTCCAGGCCCAAGAGGTCAAACACAGTCATGCCCAGCAAAGTAGCTCTGGGCCTGGGCACACTTCATTCACTTTGTGCCTTTAAATCATACTACTACTACTACTACTACTACTACTACTACTACTACTACCAGACTTCCAGGCCCAAGAGTTCAAACACATTCATGCCCAGCAAAGTAGCTCTGGGCCTGGGCACACTTCAATCACTTTGTGCCTTTAAATCATACTACTACTACCACCAGACTTCCAGGCCCAAGAGGTCAAACACAGTCATGCCCAGCAAAGTAGCTCTGGGCCTGGGCACACTTCAATCACTTTGTGCCTTTAAATCATACTACTACTACCACCAGACTTCCAGGCCCAAGAGGTCAAACACAGTCATGCCCAGCAAAGTAGCTCTGGGCCTGGGCACACTTCAATCACTTTGTGCCTTTAAATCATACTACTACTACCAGACTTCCAGGCCCAAGAGTTCAAACACATTCATGCCCAGCAAAGTAGCTCTGGGCCTGGGCACACTTCAAGATGTTTGACCCTTTATATAAGCCTAGAAATAGACTTCCAGGCCCAAGAGGTCAAACACAGTCATGCCCAGCAAAGTAGCTCTGGGCCTGGGCACACTTCATTCACTTTGTACCTTTAAATCATACTACTACTACTACTACTACTACTACTACTACTACTACTACCAGACTTCCAGGCCCAAGAGGTCAAACACAGTCATGCCCAGCAAAGTAGCTCTGGGCCTGGGCACACTTCATTCACTTTGTGCCTTTAAATCATACTACTACTACCACCAGAATTCCAGGGCCAAGAGGTCACACAGTCATACACAGCAAAGTAGCTCTGGGCCTGGGCACACTTCAAGAAGTTTGACCCTTTATATAAGCCTAGAAATAGACTTCCAGGCCCAAGAGGTCAAACACAGTCATGCCCAGCAAAGTAGCTCTGGGCCTGGGCACACTTCATTCACTTTGTACCTTTAAATCATACTACTACTACTACTACTACTACTACTACCAGACTTCCAGGCCCAAGAGGTCAAACACAGTCATGCCCAGCAAAGTAGCTCTGGGCCTGGGCACACTGCAATCACTTTGTGCCTTTAAATCATACTACTACTACCACCAGACTTCCAGGGCCAAGAGGTCACACAGTCATGCACAGCAAAGTAGCTCTGGGCCTGGGCACACTTCAAGAAGTTTGACCATTTATATAAGCCTAGAAATAGACTTCCAGGCCCAAGAGGTCAAACACAGTCATGCACAGCAAAGTAGCTCTGGGCCTGGGCTCACTTCATTCACTTTGTACCTTTAAATCATACTACTACTACCAGACTTCCAGGCCCAAGAGTTCAAACACATTCATGCCCAGCAAAGTAGCTCTGGGCCTGGGCACACTTCAATCACTTTGTGCCTTTAAATCATACTACTACTACCAGACTTCCAGGCCCAAGAGGTCAAACACAGTCATGCCCAGCAAAGTAGCTCTGGGCCTGGGCACACTTCATTCACTTTGTGCCTTTAAATCATACTACTACTACCACCAGAATTCCAGGGCCAAGAGGTCACACAGTCATACACAGCAAAGTAGCTCTGGGCCTGGGCACACTTCAAGAAGTTTGACCCTTTATATAAGCCTAGAAATAGACTTCCAGAGCCAAGAGGTCAAACACAGTCATGCACAGCAAAGTAGCTCTGGGCCTGGGCACACTTCAAGAAGTTTGACCCTTTATATAAGCCTAGAAATAGACTTCCAGGCCCAAGAGGTCAAACACAGTCATGCCCAGCAAAGTAGCTCTGGGCCTGGGCACACTTCATTCACTTTGTACCTTTAAATCATACTACTACTACTACTACTACTACTACTACTACTACTACTACTACCAGACTTCCAGGCCCAAGAGGTCAAACACAGTCATGCCCAGCAAAGTAGCTCTGGGCCTGGGCACACTTCATTCACTTTGTGCCTTTAAATCATACTACTACTACTACCACCAGAATTCCAGGGCCAAGAGGTCACACAGTCATACACAGCAAAGTAGCTCTGGGCCTGGGCACACTTCAAGAAGTTTGACCCTTTATATAAGCCTAGAAATAGACTTCCAGAGCCAAGAGGTCAAACACAGTCATGCACAGCAAAGTAGCTCTGGGCCTGGGCACACTTCATTCACTTTGTGCCTTTAAATCATACTACTACTACCAGACTTCCAGGCCCAAGAGTTCAAACACATTCATGCCCAGCAAAGTAGCTCTGGGCCTGGGCACACTTCATTCACTTTGTGCCTTTAAATCATACTACTACTACCACCAGACTTCCAGGGCCAAGAGGTCAACCACAGTCATGCACAGCAAAGTAGCTCTGGGCCTGGGCACACTTCAAGATGTTTGACCCTTTATATAAGCCTAGAAATAGACTTCCAGGCCCAAGAGTTCAAACACAGTCATGCACAGCAAAGTAGCTCTGGGCCTGGGCACACTTCATTCACTTTGTACCTTTAAATCATACTACTACTACCAGACTTCCAGGCCCAAGAGTTCAAACACATTCATGCCCAGCAAAGTAGCTCTGGGCCTGGGCACACTTCAATCACTTTGTGCCTTTAAATCATACTACTACTACTACTACTACCAGACTTCCAGGCCCAAGAGGTCAAACACAGTCATGCCCAGCAAAGTAGCTCTGGGCCTGGGCACACTTCATTCACTTTGTACCTTTAAATCATACTACTACTACTACTACTACCACCAGAATTCCAGGGCCAAGAGGTCACACAGTCATACACAGCAAAGTAGCTCTGGGCCTGGGCACACTTCAAGAAGTTTGTCCCTTTATATAAGCCTAGAAATAGACTTCCAGGCCCAAGAGTTCAAACACATTCATGCCCAGCAAAGTAGCTCTGGGCCTGGGCACACTTCAATCACTTTGTGCCTTTAAATCATACTACTACTACCAGACTTCCAGGCCCAAGAGGTCAAACACAGTCATGCCCAGCAAAGTAGCTCTGGGCCTGGGCACACTTCATTCACTTTGTGCCTTTAAATCATACTACTACTACCACCAGAATTCCAGGGCCAAGAGGTCACACAGTCATACACAGCAAAGTAGCTCTGGGCCTGGGCACACTTCAAGAAGTTTGACCCTTTATATAAGCCTAGAAATAGACTTCCAGAGCCAAGAGGTCAAACACAGTCATGCACAGCAAAGTAGCTCTGGGCCTGGGCACACTTCAAGCACTTTGTGCCTTTAAATCATACTACTACTACTACTACTACTACTACTACTACTACTACTACCAGACTTCCAGGCCCAAGAGTTCAAACACATTCATGCCCAGCAAAGTAGCTCTGGGCCTGGGCACACTTCATTCACTTTGTGCCTTTAAATCATACTACTACTACCACCAGACTTCCAGGGCCAAGAGGTCAACCACAGTCATGCACAGCAAAGTAGCTCTGGGCCTGGGCACACTTCAAGATGTTTGACCCTTTATATAAGCCTAGAAATAGACTTCCAGGCCCAAGAGTTCAAACACAGTCATGCACAGCAAAGTAGCTCTGGGCCTGGGCACACTTCATTCACTTTGTACCTTTAAATCATACTACTACTACCACCAGACTTCCAGGCCCAAGAGGTCAAACACATTCATGCCCAGCAAAGTAGCTCTGGGCCTGGGCACACTTCAATCACTTTGTGCCTTTAAATCATACTACTACTACCACCAGACTTCCAGGCCCTGGAGGTCACACCTTCATGCCTAGCAAGGTTGCTTTACACCTGCGCACACTTCAGACCGTTTCACTCTTTTAATCATTCAAAGTACCACATTTCCAGACCCAAGAGGTCACAGAATCATACCCAGCAAAGTAGCTCTGGGCCTGGGCACACTTCAATCACTTTGTGCCTTTAAATCATACTACTACTACCAGACTTCCAGGCCCCAGAGGTCAAACACAGTCATGCCCAGCAAAGTAGCTCTGGGCCTGGGCACACTTCAAGAAGTTTGACCCTTTATATAAGCCTAGAAATAGACTTCCAGAGCCAAGAGGTCAAACACAGTCATGCACAGCAAAGTAGCTCTGGGCCTGGGCACACTTCATTCACTTTGTACCTTTAAATCATACTACTACTACCAGACTTCCAGGCCCAAGAGTTCAAACACATTCATGCCCAGCAAAGTAGCTCTGGGCCTGGGCACACTTCAATCACTTTGTGTCTTTAAATCATACTACTACTACCAGACTTCCAGGCCCCAGAGGTCAAACACAGTCATGCCCAGCAAAGTAGCTCTGGGCCTGGGCACACTTCAAGAAGTTTGACCCTTTATATAAGCCTAGAAATAGACTTTCAGGCCCAAGAGGTCAAACACAGTCATGCCCAGCAAAGTAGCTGTGGGCCTGGGCACACTTCATTCACTTTGTACCTTTAAATCATACTACTACTACTACTACTACTACTACTACTACTACTACTACTACTACTACTACCAGACTTCCAGGCCCAAGAGGTCAAACACAGTCATGCCCAGCAAAGTAGCTCTGGGCCTGGGCACACTTCAAGAAGTTTGACCCTTTATATAAGCCTAGAAATAGACTTCCAGGCCCAAGAGTTCAAACACATTCATGCCCAGCAAAGTAGCTCTGGGCCTGGGCACACTTCAATCACTTTGTGCCTTTAAATCATACTACTACTACCACCAGACTTCCAGGCCCAAGAGGTCAAACACAGTCATGCCCAGCAAAGTAGCTCTGGGCCTGGGCACACTTCAATCACTTTGTGCCTTTAAATCATACTACTACTACCAGACTTCCAGGCCCAAGAGTTCAAACACATTCATGCCCAGCAAAGTAGCTCTGGGCCTGGGCACACTTCATTCACTTTGTGCCTTTAAATCATACTACTACTACCACCAGACTTCCAGGGCCAAGAGGTCAACCACAGTCATGCACAGCAAAGTAGCTCTGGGCCTGGGCACACTTCAAGATGTTTGACCCTTTATATAAGCCTAGAAATAGACTTCCAGGCCCAAGAGTTCAAACACATTCATGCCCAGCAAAGTAGCTCTGGGCCTGGGCACACTTCAATCACTTTGTGCCTTTAAATCATACTACTACTACCACCAGACTTCCAGGCCCAAGAGGTCAAACACAGTCATGCCCAGCAAAGTAGCTCTGGGCCTGGGCACACTTCAATCACTTTGTGCCTTTAAATCATACTACTACTACCAGACTTCCAGGCCCAAGAGTTCAAACACATTCATGCCCAGCAAAGTAGCTCTGGGCCTGGGCACACTTCAAGATGTTTGACCCTTTATATAAGCCTAGAAATAGACTTCCAGGCCCAAGAGGTCAAACACAGTCATGCCCAGCAAAGTAGCTCTGGGCCTGGGCACACTTCATTCACTTTGTACCTTTAAATCATACTACTACTACTACTACTACTACTACTACTACTACTACTACTACCAGACTTCCAGGCCCAAGAGGTCAAACACAGTCATGCCCAGCAAAGTAGCTCTGGGCCTGGGCACACTTCATTCACTTTGTGCCTTTAAATCATACTACTACTACCACCAGAATTCCAGGGCCAAGAGGTCACACAGTCATACACAGCAAAGTAGCTCTGGGCCTGGGCACACTTCAAGAAGTTTGACCCTTTATATAAGCCTAGAAATAGACTTCCAGGCCCAAGAGGTCAAACACAGTCATGCCCAGCAAAGTAGCTCTGGGCCTGGGCACACTTCATTCACTTTGTACCTTTAAATCATACTACTACTACTACTACTACTACCAGACTTCCAGGCCCAAGAGGTCAAACACAGTCATGCCCAGCAAAGTAGATCTGGGCCTGGGCACACTTCAAGAAGTTTGACCCTTTATATAAGCCTAGAAATAGACTTTCAGGCCCAAGAGGTCAAACACAGTCATGCCCAGCAAAGTAGCTGTGGGCCTGGGCACACTTCATTCACTTTGTACCTTTAAATCATACTACTACTACTACTACTACTACTACTACTACTACTACTACTACTACTACTACCAGACTTCCAGGCCCAAGAGGTCAAACACAGTCATGCCCAGCAAAGTAGCTCTGGGCCTGGGCACACTTCAAGAAGTTTGACCCTTTATATAAGCCTAGAAATAGACTTCCAGGCCCAAGAGTTCAAACACATTCATGCCCAGCAAAGTAGCTCTGGGCCTGGGCACACTTCAATCACTTTGTGCCTTTAAATCATACTACTACTACCACCAGACTTCCAGGCCCAAGAGGTCAAACACAGTCATGCCCAGCAAAGTAGCTCTGGGCCTGGGCACACTTCAATCACTTTGTGCCTTTAAATCATACTACTACTACCAGACTTCCAGGCCCAAGAGTTCAAACACATTCATGCCCAGCAAAGTAGCTCTGGGCCTGGGCACACTTCATTCACTTTGTGCCTTTAAATCATACTACTACTACCACCAGACTTCCAGGGCCAAGAGGTCAACCACAGTCATGCACAGCAAAGTAGCTCTGGGCCTGGGCACACTTCAAGATGTTTGACCCTTTATATAAGCCTAGAAATAGACTTCCAGGCCCAAGAGTTCAAACACATTCATGCCCAGCAAAGTAGCTCTGGGCCTGGGCACACTTCAATCACTTTGTGCCTTTAAATCATACTACTACTACCACCAGACTTCCAGGCCCAAGAGGTCAAACACAGTCATGCCCAGCAAAGTAGCTCTGGGCCTGGGCACACTTCAAGAAGTTTGACCCTTTATATAAGCCTAGAAATAGACTTCCAGAGCCAAGAGGTCAAACACAGTCATGCACAGCAAAGTAGCTCTGGGCCTGGGCACACTTCATTCACTTTGTGCCTTTAAATCATACTACTACTACCACCAGACTTCCAGGCCCAAGAGGTCAAACACATTCATGCCCAGCAAAGTAGCTCTGGGCCTGGGCACACTTCAATCACTTTGTGCCTTTAAATCATACTACTACTACCAGACTTCCAGGCCCAAGAGGTCAAACACAGTCATGCCCAGCAAAGTAGCTCTGGGCCTGGGCACACTTCAATCACTTTGTGCCTTTAAATCATACTACTACTACCAGACTTCCAGGCCCAAGAGTTCAAACACATTCATGCCCAGCAAAGTAGCTCTGGGCCTGGGCACACTTCAAGATGTTTGACCCTGTATATAAGCCTAGAAATAGACTTCCAGAGCCAAGAGGTCAAACACAGTCATGCCCAGCAAAGTAGCTCTGGGCCTGGGCACACTTCATTCACTTTGTGCCTTTAAATCATACTACTACTACCAGACTTCCAGGCCCAAGAGTTCAAACACATTCATGCCCAGCAAAGTAGCTCTGGGCCTGGGCACACTTCAATCACTTTGTGCCTTTAAATCATACTACTACTACCAGACTTCCAGGCCCCAGAGGTCAAACACAGTCATGCCCAGCAAAGTAGCTCTGGGCCTGGGCACACTTCAAGAAGTTTGACCCTTTATATAAGCCTAGAAATAGACTTCCAGAGCCAAGAGGTCAAACACAGTCATGCCCAGCAAAGTAGCTCTGGGCCTGGGCACACTTCATTCACTTTGTACCTTTAAATCATACTACTACTACTACCAGACTTCCAGGCCCAAGACGTCAAACACAGTCATGCCCAGCAAAGTAGCTCTGGGCCTGGGCACACTTCATTCACTTTGTACCTTTAAATCATACTACTACTACTACTACTACTACTACTACTACTACTACTACCAGACTTCCAGGCCCAAGAGTTCAAACACATTCATGCCCAGCAAAGTAGCTCTGGGCCTGGGCACACTGCAATCACTTTGTGCCTTTAAATCATACTACTACTACCACCAGACTTCCAGGCCCAAGAGGTCAAACACAGTCATGCCCAGCAAAGTAGCTCTGGGCCTGGGCACACTTCAATCACTTTGTGCCTTTAAATCATACTACTACTACCAGACTTCCAGGCCCAAGAGGTCAAACACAGTCATGCCCAGCAAAGTAGCTCTGGGCCTGGGCACACTTCATTCACTTTGTGCCTTTAAATCATACTACTACTACCACCACCAGACTTCCAGGGCCAAGAGGTCAACCACAGTCATGCACAGCAAAGTAGCTCTGGGCCTGGGCACACTTCAAGATGTTTGACCCTTTATATAAGCCTAGAAATAGACTTCCAGGCCCAAGAGTTCAAACACAGTCATGCACAGCAAAGTAGCTCTGGGCCTGGGCACACTTCATTCACTTTGTACCTTTAAATCATACTACTACTACCACCAGACTTCCAGGCCCAAGAGGTCAAACACATTCATGCCCAGCAAAGTAGCTCTGGGCCTGGGCACACTTCAATCACTTTGTGCCTTTAAATCATACTACTACTACCAGACTTCCAGGCCCAAGAGGTCAAACATAGTCATGCCCAGCAAAGTAGCTCTGGGCCTGGGCACACTTCAATCACTTTGTGCCTTTAAATCATACTACTACTACCAGACTTCCAGGCCCAAGACGTCAAACACAGTCATGCCCAGCAAAGTAGCTCTGGGCCTGGGCACACTTCATTCACTTTGTGCCTTTAAATCATACTACTACTACCACCAGACTTCCAGGGCCAAGAGGTCAACCACAGTCATGCACAGCAAAGTAGCTCTGGGCCTGGGCACAATTCAAGATGTTTGACCCTTTATATAAGCCTAGAAATAGACTTCCAGGCCCAAGAGTTCAAACACAGTCATTCACAGCAAAGTAGCTCTGGGCCTGGGCACACTTCATTCACTTTGTACCTTTAAATCATACTACTACTACCACCAGACTTCCAGGCCCAAGAGGTCAAACACATTCATGCCCAGCAAAGTAGCTCTGGGCCTGGGCACACTTCAATCACTTTGTGCCTTTAAATCATACTACTACTACCAGACTTCCAGGCCCAAGAGGTCAAACACATTCATGCCCAGCAAAGTAGCTCTGGGCCTGGGCACACTTCAATCACTTTGTGCCTTTAAATCATACTACTACTACTACCAGACTTCCAGACCCAAGAGGTCAAACACAGTCATGCCCAGCAAAGTAGCTCTGGGCCTGGGCACACTTCAAGAAGTTTGACCCTTTATATAAGCCTAGAAATAGACTTCCAGGCCCAAGAGGTCAAACACATTCATGCCCAGCAAAGTAGCTCTGGGCCTGGGCACACTTCAATCACTTTGTGCCTTTAAATCATACTACTACTACCAGACTTCCAGGCCCAAGAGGTCAAACACAGTCATGCCCAGCAAAGTAGCTCTGGGCCTGGGCACACTTCATTCACTTTGTGCCTTTAAATCATACTACTACTACCACCAGAATTCCAGGGCCAAGAGGTCACACAGTCATACACAGCAAAGTAGCTCTGGGCCTGGGCACACTTCAAGAAGTTTGACCCTTTATATAAGCCTAGAAATAGACTTCCAGAGCCAAGAGGTCAAACACAGTCATGCACAGCAAAGTAGCTCTGGGCCTGGGCACACTTCAAGCACTTTGTGCCTTTAAATCATACTACTACTACTACTACTACTACTACTACTACTACTACTACTACTACCAGACTTCCAGGCCCAAGAGGTCAAACACATTCATGCCCAGCAAAGTAGCTCTGGGCCTGGGCACACTTCAATCACTTTGTGCCTTTAAATCATACTACTACTACCACCAGACTTCCAGGGCCAAGAGGTCAACCACAGTCATGCACAGCAAAGTAGCTCTGGGCCTGGGCACACTTCAAGATGTTTGACCCTTTATATAAGCCTAGAAATAGACTTCCAGGCCCAAGAGTTCAAACACAGTCATGCACAGCAAAGTAGCTCTGGGCCTGGGCACACTTCATTCACTTTGTACCTTTAAATCATACTACTACTACCACCAGACTTCCAGGCCCAAGAGGTCAAACACATTCATGCCCAGCAAAGTAGCTCTGGGCCTGGGCACACTTCAATCACTTTGTGCCTTTAAATCATACTACTACTACCACCAGACTTCCAGGCCCTGGAGGTCACACCTTCATGCCTAGCAAGGTTGCTTTACACCTGCGCACACTTCAGACCGTTTCACTCTTTTAATCATTCAAAGTACCACATTTCCAGACCCAAGAGGTCACAGAATCATACCCAGCAAAGTAGCTCTGGGCCTGGGCACACTTCAATCACTTTGTGCCTGTAATCATACTACTACTACCAGACTTCCAGGCCCCAGAGGTCAAACACAGTCATGCCCAGCAAAGTAGCTCTGGGCCTGGGCACACTTCAAGAAGTTTGACCCTTTATATAAGCCTAGAAATAGACTTCCAGAGCCAAGAGGTCAAACACAGTCATGCACAGCAAAGTAGCTCTGGGCCTGGGCACACTTCATTCACTTTGTACCTTTAAATCATACTACTACTACCAGACTTCCAGGCCCAAGAGTTCAAACACATTCATGCCCAGCAAAGTAGCTCTGGGCCTGGGCACACTTCAATCACTTTGTGTCTTTAAATCATACTACTACTACCAGACTTCCAGGCCCCAGAGGTCAAACACAGTCATGCCCAGCAAAGTAGCTCTGGGCCTGGGCACACTTCAAGAAGTTTGACCCTTTATATAAGCCTAGAAATAGACTTTCAGGCCCAAGAGGTCAAACACAGTCATGCCCAGCAAAGTAGCTGTGGGCCTGGGCACACTTCATTCACTTTGTACCTTTAAATCATACTACTACTACTACTACTACTACTACTACTACTACTACTACTACTACTACCAGACTTCCAGGCCCAAGAGGTCAAACACAGTCATGCCCAGCAAAGTAGCTCTGGGCCTGGGCACACTTCAAGAAGTTTGACCCTTTATATAAGCCTAGAAATAGACTTCCAGGCCCAAGAGTTCAAACACATTCATGCCCAGCAAAGTAGCTCTGGGCCTGGGCACACTTCAATCACTTTGTGCCTTTAAATCATACTACTACTACCACCAGACTTCCAGGCCCAAGAGGTCAAACACAGTCATGCCCAGCAAAGTAGCTCTGGGCCTGGGCACACTTCAATCACTTTGTGCCTTTAAATCATACTACTACTACCAGACTTCCAGGCCCAAGAGTTCAAACACATTCATGCCCAGCAAAGTAGCTCTGGGCCTGGGCACACTTCATTCACTTTGTGCCTTTAAATCATACTACTACTACCACCAGACTTCCAGGGCCAAGAGGTCAACCACAGTCATGCACAGCAAAGTAGCTCTGGGCCTGGGCACACTTCAAGATGTTTGACCCTTTATATAAGCCTAGAAATAGACTTCCAGGCCCAAGAGTTCAAACACATTCATGCCCAGCAAAGTAGCTCTGGGCCTGGGCACACTTCAATCACTTTGTGCCTTTAAATCATACTACTACTACCACCAGACTTCCAGGCCCAAGAGGTCAAACACAGTCATGCCCAGCAAAGTAGCTCTGGGCCTGGGCACACTTCATTCACTTTGTGCCTTTAAATCATACTACTACTACTACTACTACTACTACTACTACTACTACTACCAGACTTCCAGGCCCAAGAGTTCAAACACATTCATGCCCAGCAAAGTAGCTCTGGGCCTGGGCACACTTCAATCACTTTGTGCCTTTAAATCATACTACTACTACCACCAGACTTCCAGGCCCAAGAGGTCAAACACAGTCATGCCCAGCAAAGTAGCTCTGGGCCTGGGCACACTTCAATCACTTTGTGCCTTTAAATCATACTACTACTACCACCAGACTTCCAGGCCCAAGAGGTCAAACACAGTCATGCCCAGCAAAGTAGCTCTGGGCCTGGGCACACTTCAATCACTTTGTGCCTTTAAATCATACTACTACTACCAGACTTCCAGGCCCAAGAGTTCAAACACATTCATGCCCAGCAAAGTAGCTCTGGGCCTGGGCACACTTCAAGATGTTTGACCCTTTATATAAGCCTAGAAATAGACTTCCAGGCCCAAGAGGTCAAACACAGTCATGCCCAGCAAAGTAGCTCTGGGCCTGGGCACACTTCATTCACTTTGTACCTTTAAATCATACTACTACTACTACTACTACTACTACTACTACTACTACTACTACTACCAGACTTCCAGGCCCAAGAGGTCAAACACAGTCATGCCCAGCAAAGTAGCTCTGGGCCTGGGCACACTTCATTCACTTTGTGCCTTTAAATCATACTACTACTACCACCAGAATTCCAGGGCCAAGAGGTCACACAGTCATACACAGCAAAGTAGCTCTGGGCCTGGGCACACTTCAAGAAGTTTGACCCTTTATATAAGCCTAGAAATAGACTTCCAGGCCCAAGAGGTCAAACACAGTCATGCCCAGCAAAGTAGCTCTGGGCCTGGGCACACTTCATTCACTTTGTACCTTTAAATCATACTACTACTACTACTACTACTACTACTACCAGACTTCCAGGCCCAAGAGGTCAAACACAGTCATGCCCAGCAAAGTAGCTCTGGGCCTGGGCACACTGCAATCACTTTGTGCCTTTAAATCATACTACTACTACCACCAGACTTCCAGGGCCAAGAGGTCACACAGTCATGCACAGCAAAGTAGCTCTGGGCCTGGGCACACTTCAAGAAGTTTGACCATTTATATAAGCCTAGAAATAGACTTCCAGGCCCAAGAGGTCAAACACAGTCATGCACAGCAAAGTAGCTCTGGGCCTGGGCTCACTTCATTCACTTTGTACCTTTAAATCATACTACTACTACCAGACTTCCAGGCCCAAGAGTTCAAACACATTCATGCCCAGCAAAGTAGCTCTGGGCCTGGGCACACTTCAATCACTTTGTGCCTTTAAATCATACTACTACTACCAGACTTCCAGGCCCAAGAGGTCAAACACAGTCATGCCCAGCAAAGTAGCTCTGGGCCTGGGCACACTTCATTCACTTTGTGCCTTTAAATCATACTACTACTACCACCAGAATTCCAGGGCCAAGAGGTCACACAGTCATACACAGCAAAGTAGCTCTGGGCCTGGGCACACTTCAAGAAGTTTGACCCTTTATATAAGCCTAGAAATAGACTTCCAGAGCCAAGAGGTCAAACACAGTCATGCACAGCAAAGTAGCTCTGGGCCTGGGCACACTTCAAGAAGTTTGACCCTTTATATAAGCCTAGAAATAGACTTCCAGGCCCAAGAGGTCAAACACAGTCATGCCCAGCAAAGTAGCTCTGGGCCTGGGCACACTTCATTCACTTTGTACCTTTAAATCATACTACTACTACTACTACTACTACTACTACTACTACTACTACCAGACTTCCAGGCCCAAGAGGTCAAACACAGTCATGCCCAGCAAAGTAGCTCTGGGCCTGGGCACACTTCATTCACTTTGTACCTTTAAATCATACTACTACTACTACTACTACTACCACCAGAATTCCAGGGCCAAGAGGTCACACAGTCATACACAGCAAAGTAGCTCTGGGCCTGGGCACACTTCAAGAAGTTTGTCCCTTTATATAAGCCTAGAAATAGACTTCCAGGCCCAAGAGTTCAAACACATTCATGCCCAGCAAAGTAGCTCTGGGCCTGGGCACACTTCAATCACTTTGTGCCTTTAAATCATACTACTACTACCAGACTTCCAGGCCCAAGAGGTCAAACACAGTCATGCCCAGCAAAGTAGCTCTGGGCCTGGGCACACTTCATTCACTTTGTGCCTTTAAATCATACTACTACTACTACCACCAGAATTCCAGGGCCAAGAGGTCACACAGTCATACACAGCAAAGTAGCTCTGGGCCTGGGCACACTTCAAGAAGTTTGACCCTTTATATAAGCCTAGAAATAGACTTCCAGAGCCAAGAGGTCAAACACAGTCATGCACAGCAAAGTAGCTCTGGGCCTGGGCACACTTCATTCACTTTGTGCCTTTAAATCATACTACTACTACCAGACTTCCAGGCCCAAGAGTTCAAACACATTCATGCCCAGCAAAGTAGCTCTGGGCCTGGGCACACTTCATTCACTTTGTGCCTTTAAATCATACTACTACTACCACCAGACTTCCAGGGCCAAGAGGTCAACCACAGTCATGCACAGCAAAGTAGCTCTGGGCCTGGGCACACTTCAAGATGTTTGACCCTTTATATAAGCCTAGAAATAGACTTCCAGGCCCAAGAGTTCAAACACAGTCATGCACAGCAAAGTAGCTCTGGGCCTGGGCACACTTCATTCACTTTGTACCTTTAAATCATACTACTACTACCAGACTTCCAGGCCCAAGAGTTCAAACACATTCATGCCCAGCAAAGTAGCTCTGGGCCTGGGCACACTTCAATCACTTTGTGCCTTTAAATCATACTACTACTACTACTACTACCAGACTTCCAGGCCCAAGAGGTCAAACACAGTCATGCCCAGCAAAGTAGCTCTGGGCCTGGGCACACTTCATTCACTTTGTACCTTTAAATCATACTACTACTACTACTACTACCACCAGAATTCCAGGGCCAAGAGGTCACACAGTCATACACAGCAAAGTAGCTCTGGGCCTGGGCACACTTCAAGAAGTTTGTCCCTTTATATAAGCCTAGAAATAGACTTCCAGGCCCAAGAGTTCAAACACATTCATGCCCAGCAAAGTAGCTCTGGGCCTGGGCACACTTCAATCACTTTGTGCCTTTAAATCATACTACTACTACCAGACTTCCAGGCCCAAGAGGTCAAACACAGTCATGCCCAGCAAAGTAGCTCTGGGCCTGGGCACACTTCATTCACTTTGTGCCTTTAAATCATACTACTACTACCACCAGAATTCCAGGGCCAAGAGGTCACACAGTCATACACAGCAAAGTAGCTCTGGGCCTGGGCACACTTCAAGAAGTTTGACCCTTTATATAAGCCTAGAAATAGACTTCCAGAGCCAAGAGGTCAAACACAGTCATGCACAGCAAAGTAGCTCTGGGCCTGGGCACACTTCAAGCACTTTGTGCCTTTAAATCATACTACTACTACTACTACTACTACTACTACTACTACTACTACCAGACTTCCAGGCCCAAGAGTTCAAACACATTCATGCCCAGCAAAGTAGCTCTGGGCCTGGGCACACTTCATTCACTTTGTGCCTTTAAATCATACTACTACTACCACCAGACTTCCAGGGCCAAGAGGTCAACCACAGTCATGCACAGCAAAGTAGCTCTGGGCCTGGGCACACTTCAAGATGTTTGACCCTTTATATAAGCCTAGAAATAGACTTCCAGGCCCAAGAGTTCAAACACAGTCATGCACAGCAAAGTAGCTCTGGGCCTGGGCACACTTCATTCACTTTGTACCTTTAAATCATACTACTACTACCACCAGACTTCCAGGCCCAAGAGGTCAAACACATTCATGCCCAGCAAAGTAGCTCTGGGCCTGGGCACACTTCAATCACTTTGTGCCTTTAAATCATACTACTACTACCACCAGACTTCCAGGCCCTGGAGGTCACACCTTCATGCCTAGCAAGGTTGCTTTACACCTGCGCACACTTCAGACCGTTTCACTCTTTTAATCATTCAAAGTACCACATTTCCAGACCCAAGAGGTCACAGAATCATACCCAGCAAAGTAGCTCTGGGCCTGGGCACACTTCAATCACTTTGTGCCTTTAAATCATACTACTACTACCAGACTTCCAGGCCCCAGAGGTCAAACACAGTCATGCCCAGCAAAGTAGCTCTGGGCCTGGGCACACTTCAAGAAGTTTGACCCTTTATATAAGCCTAGAAATAGACTTCCAGAGCCAAGAGGTCAAACACAGTCATGCACAGCAAAGTAGCTCTGGGCCTGGGCACACTTCATTCACTTTGTACCTTTAAATCATACTACTACTACCAGACTTCCAGGCCCAAGAGTTCAAACACATTCATGCCCAGCAAAGTAGCTCTGGGCCTGGGCACACTTCAATCACTTTGTGTCTTTAAATCATACTACTACTACCAGACTTCCAGGCCCCAGAGGTCAAACACAGTCATGCCCAGCAAAGTAGCTCTGGGCCTGGGCACACTTCAAGAAGTTTGACCCTTTATATAAGCCTAGAAATAGACTTTCAGGCCCAAGAGGTCAAACACAGTCATGCCCAGCAAAGTAGCTGTGGGCCTGGGCACACTTCATTCACTTTGTACCTTTAAATCATACTACTACTACTACTACTACTACTACTACTACTACTACTACTACTACTACTACTACTACTACTACTACTACTACTACTACCAGACTTCCAGGCCCAAGAGTTCAAACACATTCATGCCCAGCAAAGTAGCTCTGGGCCTGGGCACACTTCATTCACTTTGTGCCTTTAAATCATACTACTACTACCACCAGACTTCCAGGGCCAAGAGGTCAACCACAGTCATGCACAGCAAAGTAGCTCTGGGCCTGGGCACACTTCAAGATGTTTGACCCTTTATATAAGCCTAGAAATAGACTTCCAGGCCCAAGAGTTCAAACACATTCATGCCCAGCAAAGTAGCTCTGGGCCTGGGCACACTTCAATCACTTTGTGCCTTTAAATCATACTACTACTACCACCAGACTTCCAGGCCCAAGAGGTCAAACACAGTCATGCCCAGCAAAGTAGCTCTGGGCCTGGGCACACTTCAATCACTTTGTGCCTTTAAATCATACTACTACTACCAGACTTCCAGGCCCAAGAGTTCAAACACATTCATGCCCAGCAAAGTAGCTCTGGGCCTGGGCACACTTCAAGATGTTTGACCCTTTATATAAGCCTAGAAATAGACTTCCAGGCCCAAGAGGTCAAACACAGTCATGCCCAGCAAAGTAGCTCTGGGCCTGGGCACACTTCATTCACTTTGTACCTTTAAATCATACTACTACTACTACTACTACTACTACTACTACTACTACTACTACCAGACTTCCAGGCCCAAGAGGTCAAACACAGTCATGCCCAGCAAAGTAGCTCTGGGCCTGGGCACACTTCATTCACTTTGTGCCTTTAAATCATACTACTACTACCACCAGAATTCCAGGGCCAAGAGGTCACACAGTCATACACAGCAAAGTAGCTCTGGGCCTGGGCACACTTCAAGAAGTTTGACCCTTTATATAAGCCTAGAAATAGACTTCCAGGCCCAAGAGGTCAAACACAGTCATGCCCAGCAAAGTAGCTCTGGGCCTGGGCACACTTCATTCACTTTGTACCTTTAAATCATACTACTACTACTACTACTACTACTACTACTACTACCAGACTTCCAGGCCCAAGAGGTCAAACACAGTCATGCCCAGCAAAGTAGATCTGGGCCTGGGCACACTTCAAGAAGTTTGACCCTTTATATAAGCCTAGAAATAGACTTTCAGGCCCAAGAGGTCAAACACAGTCATGCCCAGCAAAGTAGCTGTGGGCCTGGGCACACTTCATTCACTTTGTACCTTTAAATCATACTACTACTACTACTACTACTACTACTACTACTACTACTACTACTACTACTACCAGACTTCCAGGCCCAAGAGGTCAAACACAGTCATGCCCAGCAAAGTAGCTCTGGGCCTGGGCACACTTCAAGAAGTTTGACCCTTTATATAAGCCTAGAAATAGACTTCCAGGCCCAAGAGTTCAAACACATTCATGCCCAGCAAAGTAGCTCTGGGCCTGGGCACACTTCAATCACTTTGTGCCTTTAAATCATACTACTACTACCACCAGACTTCCAGGCCCAAGAGGTCAAACACAGTCATGCCCAGCAAAGTAGCTCTGGGCCTGGGCACACTTCAATCACTTTGTGCCTTTAAATCATACTACTACTACCAGACTTCCAGGCCCAAGAGTTCAAACACATTCATGCCCAGCAAAGTAGCTCTGGGCCTGGGCACACTTCATTCACTTTGTGCCTTTAAATCATACTACTACTACCACCAGACTTCCAGGGCCAAGAGGTTAACCACAGTCATGCACAGCAAAGTAGCTCTGGGCCTGGGCACACTTCAAGATGTTTGACCCTTTATATAAGCCTAGAAATAGACTTCCAGGCCCAAGAGTTCAAACACATTCATGCCCAGCAAAGTAGCTCTGGGCCTGGGCACACTTCAATCACTTTGTGCCTTTAAATCATACTACTACTACCACCAGACTTCCAGGCCCAAGAGGTCAAACACAGTCATGCCCAGCAAAGTAGCTCTGGGCCTGGGCACACTTCAAGAAGTTTGACCCTTTATATAAGCCTAGAAATAGACTTCCAGAGCCAAGAGGTCAAACACAGTCATGCACAGCAAAGTAGCTCTGGGCCTGGGCACACTTCATTCACTTTGTGCCTTTAAATCATACTACTACTACCACCAGACTTCCAGGCCCAAGAGGTCAAACACATTCATGCCCAGCAAAGTAGCTCTGGGCCTGGGCACACTTCAATCACTTTGTGCCTTTAAATCATACTACTACTACCAGACTTCCAGGCCCAAGAGGTCAAACACAGTCATGCCCAGCAAAGTAGCTCTGGGCCTGGGCACACTTCAATCACTTTGTGCCTTTAAATCATACTACTACTACCAGACTTCCAGGCCCAAGAGTTCAAACACATTCATGCCCAGCAAAGTAGCTCTGGGCCTGGGCACACTTCAAGATGTTTGACCCTGTATATAAGCCTAGAAATAGACTTCCAGAGCCAAGAGGTCAAACACAGTCATGCCCAGCAAAGTAGCTCTGGGCCTGGGCACACTTCATTCACTTTGTGCCTTTAAATCATACTACTACTACCAGACTTCCAGGCCCAAGAGTTCAAACACATTCATGCCCAGCAAAGTAGCTCTGGGCCTGGGCACACTTCAATCACTTTGTGCCTTTAAATCATACTACTACTACCAGACTTCCAGGCCCCAGAGGTCAAACACAGTCATGCCCAGCAAAGTAGCTCTGGGCCTGGGCACACTTCAAGAAGTTTGACCCTTTATATAAGCCTAGAAATAGACTTCCAGAGCCAAGAGGTCAAACACAGTCATGCCCAGCAAAGTAGCTCTGGGCCTGGGCACACTTCATTCACTTTGTACCTTTAAATCATACTACTACTACCAGACTTCCAGGCCCAAGACGTCAAACACAGTCATGCCCAGCAAAGTAGCTCTGGGCCTGGGCACACTTCATTCACTTTGTACCTTTAAATCATACTACTACTACTACTACTACTACTACTACTACTACTACTACCAGACTTCCAGGCCCAAGAGTTCAAACACATTCATGCCCAGCAAAGTAGCTCTGGGCCTGGGCACACTTCAATCACTTTGTGCCTTTAAATCATACTACTACTACCACCAGACTTCCAGGCCCAAGAGGTCAAACACAGTCATGCCCAGCAAAGTAGCTCTGGGCCTGGGCACACTTCAATCACTTTGTGCCTTTAAATCATACTACTACTACCACCAGACTTCCAGGCCCAAGAGGTCAAACACAGTCATGCCCAGCAAAGTAGCTCTGGGCCTGGGCACACTTCAATCACTTTGTGCCTTTAAATCATACTACTACTACCAGACTTCCAGGCCCAAGAGTTCAAACACATTCATGCCCAGCAAAGTAGCTCTGGGCCTGGGCACACTTCAAGATGTTTGACCCTTTATATAAGCCTAGAAATAGACTTCCAGGCCCAAGAGGTCAAACACAGTCATGCCCAGCAAAGTAGCTCTGGGCCTGGGCACACTTCATTCACTTTGTACCTTTAAATCATACTACTACTACTACTACTACTACTACTACTACTACTACTACCAGACTTCCAGGCCCAAGAGGTCAAACACAGTCATGCCCAGCAAAGTAGCTCTGGGCCTGGGCACACTTCATTCACTTTGTGCCTTTAAATCATACTACTACTACCACCAGAATTCCAGGGCCAAGAGGTCACACAGTCATACACAGCAAAGTAGCTCTGGGCCTGGGCACACTTCAAGAAGTTTGACCCTTTATATAAGCCTAGAAATAGACTTCCAGGCCCAAGAGGTCAAACACAGTCATGCCCAGCAAAGTAGCTCTGGGCCTGGGCACACTTCATTCACTTTGTACCTTTAAATCATACTACTACTACTACTACTACTACTACTACCAGACTTCCAGGCCCAAGAGGTCAAACACAGTCATGCCCAGCAAAGTAGCTCTGGGCCTGGGCACACTGCAATCACTTTGTGCCTTTAAATCATACTACTACTACCACCAGACTTCCAGGGCCAAGAGGTCAAACACATTCATGCCCAGCAAAGTAGCTCTGGGCCTGGGCACACTTCAATCACTTTGTGCCTTTAAATCATACTACTACTACCAGACTTCCAGGCCCAAGAGGTCAAACACAGTCATGCCCAGCAAAGTAGCTCTGGGCCTGGGCACACTTCATTCACTTTGTGCCTTTAAATCATACTACTACTACCACCACCAGACTTCCAGGGCCAAGAGGTCAACCACAGTCATGCACAGCAAAGTAGCTCTGGGCCTGGGCACACTTCAAGATGTTTGACCCTTTATATAAGCCTAGAAATAGACTTCCAGGCCCAAGAGTTCAAACACAGTCATGCACAGCAAAGTAGCTCTGGGCCTGGGCACACTTCATTCACTTTGTACCTTTAAATCATACTACTACTACCACCAGACTTCCAGGCCCAAGAGGTCAAACACATTCATGCCCAGCAAAGTAGCTCTGGGCCTGGGCACACTTCAATCACTTTGTGCCTTTAAATCATACTACTACTACCAGACTTCCAGGCCCAAGAGGTCAAACATAGTCATGCCCAGCAAAGTAGCTCTGGGCCTGGGCACACTTCAATCACTTTGTGCCTTTAAATCATACTACTACTACCAGACTTCCAGGCCCAAGACGTCAAACACAGTCATGCCCAGCAAAGTAGCTCTGGGCCTGGGCACACTTCATTCACTTTGTGCCTTTAAATCATACTACTACTACCACCAGACTTCCAGGGCCAAGAGGTCAACCACAGTCATGCACAGCAAAGTAGCTCTGGGCCTGGGCACAATTCAAGATGTTTGACCCTTTATATAAGCCTAGAAATAGACTTCCAGGCCCAAGAGTTCAAACACAGTCATTCACAGCAAAGTAGCTCTGGGCCTGGGCACACTTCATTCACTTTGTACCTTTAAATCATACTACTACTACCACCAGACTTCCAGGCCCAAGAGGTCAAACACATTCATGCCCAGCAAAGTAGCTCTGGGCCTGGGCACACTTCAATCACTTTGTGCCTTTAAATCATACTACTACTACCAGACTTCCAGGCCCAAGAGGTCAAACACATTCATGCCCAGCAAAGTAGCTCTGGGCCTGGGCACACTTCAATCACTTTGTGCCTTTAAATCATACTACTACTACCACCAGACTTCCAGGCCCAAGAGGTCAAACACAGTCATGCCCAGCAAAGTAGCTCTGGGCCTGGGCACACTTCAATCACTTTGTGCCTTTAAATCATACTACTACTACCACCAGACTTCCAGGCCCAAGAGGTCAAACACAGTCATGCCCAGCAAAGTAGCTCTGGGCCTGGGCACACTTCAATCACTTTGTGCCTTTAAATCATACTACTACTACCAGACTTCCAGGCCCAAGAGTTCAAACACATTCATGCCCAGCAAAGTAGCTCTGGGCCTGGGCACACTTCAAGATGTTTGACCCTTTATATAAGCCTAGAAATAGACTTCCAGGCCCAAGAGGTCAAACACAGTCATGCCCAGCAAAGTAGCTCTGGGCCTGGGCACACTTCATTCACTTTGTACCTTTAAATCATACTACTACTACTACTACTACTACTACTACTACTACTACTACCAGACTTCCAGGCCCAAGAGGTCAAACACAGTCATGCCCAGCAAAGTAGCTCTGGGCCTGGGCACACTTCATTCACTTTGTGCCTTTAAATCATACTACTACTACCACCAGAATTCCAGGGCCAAGAGGTCACACAGTCATACACAGCAAAGTAGCTCTGGGCCTGGGCACACTTCAAGAAGTTTGACCCTTTATATAAGCCTAGAAATAGACTTCCAGGCCCAAGAGGTCAAACACAGTCATGCCCAGCAAAGTAGCTCTGGGCCTGGGCACACTTCATTCACTTTGTACCTTTAAATCATACTACTACTACTACTACTACTACTACTACCAGACTTCCAGGCCCAAGAGGTCAAACACAGTCATGCCCAGCAAAGTAGCTCTGGGCCTGGGCACACTGCAATCACTTTGTGCCTTTAAATCATACTACTACTACCACCAGACTTCCAGGGCCAAGAGGTCACACAGTCATGCACAGCAAAGTAGCTCTGGGCCTGGGCACACTTCAAGAAGTTTGACCATTTATATAAGCCTAGAAATAGACTTCCAGGCCCAAGAGGTCAAACACAGTCATGCACAGCAAAGTAGCTCTGGGCCTGGGCTCACTTCATTCACTTTGTACCTTTAAATCATACTACTACTACCAGACTTCCAGGCCCAAGAGTTCAAACACATTCATGCCCAGCAAAGTAGCTCTGGGCCTGGGCACACTTCAATCACTTTGTGCCTTTAAATCATACTACTACTACCAGACTTCCAGGCCCAAGAGGTCAAACACAGTCATGCCCAGCAAAGTAGCTCTGGGCCTGGGCACACTTCATTCACTTTGTGCCTTTAAATCATACTACTACTACCACCAGAATTCCAGGGCCAAGAGGTCACACAGTCATACACAGCAAAGTAGCTCTGGGCCTGGGCACACTTCAAGAAGTTTGACCCTTTATATAAGCCTAGAAATAGACTTCCAGAGCCAAGAGGTCAAACACAGTCATGCACAGCAAAGTAGCTCTGGGCCTGGGCACACTTCAAGAAGTTTGACCCTTTATATAAGCCTAGAAATAGACTTCCAGGCCCAAGAGGTCAAACACAGTCATGCCCAGCAAAGTAGCTCTGGGCCTGGGCACACTTCATTCACTTTGTACCTTTAAATCATACTACTACTACTACTACTACTACTACTACTACTACTACTACCAGACTTCCAGGCCCAAGAGGTCAAACACAGTCATGCCCAGCAAAGTAGCTCTGGGCCTGGGCACACTTCATTCACTTTGTACCTTTAAATCATACTACTACTACTACTACTACCACCAGAATTCCAGGGCCAAGAGGTCACACAGTCATACACAGCAAAGTAGCTCTGGGCCTGGGCACACTTCAAGAAGTTTGTCCCTTTATATAAGCCTAGAAATAGACTTCCAGGCCCAAGAGTTCAAACACATTCATGCCCAGCAAAGTAGCTCTGGGCCTGGGCACACTTCAATCACTTTGTGCCTTTAAATCATACTACTACTACCAGACTTCCAGGCCCAAGAGGTCAAACACAGTCATGCCCAGCAAAGTAGCTCTGGGCCTGGGCACACTTCATTCACTTTGTGCCTTTAAATCATACTACTACTACTACCACCAGAATTCCAGGGCCAAGAGGTCACACAGTCATACACAGCAAAGTAGCTCTGGGCCTGGGCACACTTCAAGAAGTTTGACCCTTTATATAAGCCTAGAAATAGACTTCCAGAGCCAAGAGGTCAAACACAGTCATGCACAGCAAAGTAGCTCTGGGCCTGGGCACACTTCATTCACTTTGTGCCTTTAAATCATACTACTACTACCAGACTTCCAGGCCCAAGAGTTCAAACACATTCATGCCCAGCAAAGTAGCTCTGGGCCTGGGCACACTTCATTCACTTTGTGCCTTTAAATCATACTACTACTACCACCAGACTTCCAGGGCCAAGAGGTCAACCACAGTCATGCACAGCAAAGTAGCTCTGGGCCTGGGCACACTTCAAGATGTTTGACCCTTTATATAAGCCTAGAAATAGACTTCCAGGCCCAAGAGTTCAAACACAGTCATGCACAGCAAAGTAGCTCTGGGCCTGGGCACACTTCATTCACTTTGTACCTTTAAATCATACTACTACTACCAGACTTCCAGGCCCAAGAGTTCAAACACATTCATGCCCAGCAAAGTAGCTCTGGGCCTGGGCACACTTCAATCACTTTGTGCCTTTAAATCATACTACTACTACTACTACTACCAGACTTCCAGGCCCAAGAGGTCAAACACAGTCATGCCCAGCAAAGTAGCTCTGGGCCTGGGCACACTTCATTCACTTTGTACCTTTAAATCATACTACTACTACTACTACTACCACCAGAATTCCAGGGCCAAGAGGTCACACAGTCATACACAGCAAAGTAGCTCTGGGCCTGGGCACACTTCAAGAAGTTTGTCCCTTTATATAAGCCTAGAAATAGACTTCCAGGCCCAAGAGTTCAAACACATTCATGCCCAGCAAAGTAGCTCTGGGCCTGGGCACACTTCAATCACTTTGTGCCTTTAAATCATACTACTACTACCAGACTTCCAGGCCCAAGAGGTCAAACACAGTCATGCCCAGCAAAGTAGCTCTGGGCCTGGGCACACTTCATTCACTTTGTGCCTTTAAATCATACTACTACTACCACCAGAATTCCAGGGCCAAGAGGTCACACAGTCATACACAGCAAAGTAGCTCTGGGCCTGGGCACACTTCAAGAAGTTTGACCCTTTATATAAGCCTAGAAATAGACTTCCAGAGCCAAGAGGTCAAACACAGTCATGCACAGCAAAGTAGCTCTGGGCCTGGGCACACTTCAAGCACTTTGTGCCTTTAAATCATACTACTACTACTACTACTACTACTACTACTACTACTACTACCAGACTTCCAGGCCCAAGAGTTCAAACACATTCATGCCCAGCAAAGTAGCTCTGGGCCTGGGCACACTTCATTCACTTTGTGCCTTTAAATCATACTACTACTACCACCAGACTTCCAGGGCCAAGAGGTCAACCACAGTCATGCACAGCAAAGTAGCTCTGGGCCTGGGCACACTTCAAGATGTTTGACCCTTTATATAAGCCTAGAAATAGACTTCCAGGCCCAAGAGTTCAAACACAGTCATGCACAGCAAAGTAGCTCTGGGCCTGGGCACACTTCATTCACTTTGTACCTTTAAATCATACTACTACTACCACCAGACTTCCAGGCCCAAGAGGTCAAACACATTCATGCCCAGCAAAGTAGCTCTGGGCCTGGGCACACTTCAATCACTTTGTGCCTTTAAATCATACTACTACTACCACCAGACTTCCAGGCCCTGGAGGTCACACCTTCATGCCTAGCAAGGTTGCTTTACACCTGCGCACACTTCAGACCGTTTCACTCTTTTAATCATTCAAAGTACCACATTTCCAGACCCAAGAGGTCACAGAATCATACCCAGCAAAGTAGCTCTGGGCCTGGGCACACTTCAATCACTTTGTGCCTTTAAATCATACTACTACTACCAGACTTCCAGGCCCCAGAGGTCAAACACAGTCATGCCCAGCAAAGTAGCTCTGGGCCTGGGCACACTTCAAGAAGTTTGACCCTTTATATAAGCCTAGAAATAGACTTCCAGAGCCAAGAGGTCAAACACAGTCATGCACAGCAAAGTAGCTCTGGGCCTGGGCACACTTCATTCACTTTGTACCTTTAAATCATACTACTACTACCAGACTTCCAGGCCCAAGAGTTCAAACACATTCATGCCCAGCAAAGTAGCTCTGGGCCTGGGCACACTTCAATCACTTTGTGTCTTTAAATCATACTACTACTACCAGACTTCCAGGCCCCAGAGGTCAAACACAGTCATGCCCAGCAAAGTAGCTCTGGGCCTGGGCACACTTCAAGAAGTTTGACCCTTTATATAAGCCTAGAAATAGACTTTCAGGCCCAAGAGGTCAAACACAGTCATGCCCAGCAAAGTAGCTGTGGGCCTGGGCACACTTCATTCACTTTGTACCTTTAAATCATACTACTACTACTACTACTACTACTACTACTACTACTACTACTACTACTACCAGACTTCCAGGCCCAAGAGGTCAAACACAGTCATGCCCAGCAAAGTAGCTCTGGGCCTGGGCACACTTCAAGAAGTTTGACCCTTTATATAAGCCTAGAAATAGACTTCCAGGCCCAAGAGTTCAAACACATTCATGCCCAGCAAAGTAGCTCTGGGCCTGGGCACACTTCAATCACTTTGTGCCTTTAAATCATACTACTACTACCACCAGACTTCCAGGCCCAAGAGGTCAAACACAGTCATGCCCAGCAAAGTAGCTCTGGGCCTGGGCACACTTCAATCACTTTGTGCCTTTAAATCATACTACTACTACCAGACTTCCAGGCCCAAGAGTTCAAACACATTCATGCCCAGCAAAGTAGCTCTGGGCCTGGGCACACTTCATTCACTTTGTGCCTTTAAATCATACTACTACTACCACCAGACTTCCAGGGCCAAGAGGTCAACCACAGTCATGCACAGCAAAGTAGCTCTGGGCCTGGGCACACTTCAAGATGTTTGACCCTTTATATAAGCCTAGAAATAGACTTCCAGGCCCAAGAGTTCAAACACATTCATGCCCAGCAAAGTAGCTCTGGGCCTGGGCACACTTCAATCACTTTGTGCCTTTAAATCATACTACTACTACCACCAGACTTCCAGGCCCAAGAGGTCAAACACAGTCATGCCCAGCAAAGTAGCTCTGGGCCTGGGCACACTTCAATCACTTTGTGCCTTTAAATCATACTACTACTACCAGACTTCCAGGCCCAAGAGTTCAAACACATTCATGCCCAGCAAAGTAGCTCTGGGCCTGGGCACACTTCAAGATGTTTGACCCTTTATATAAGCCTAGAAATAGACTTCCAGGCCCAAGAGGTCAAACACAGTCATGCCCAGCAAAGTAGCTCTGGGCCTGGGCACACTTCATTCACTTTGTACCTTTAAATCATACTACTACTACTACTACTACTACTACTACCAGACTTCCAGGCCCAAGAGGTCAAACACAGTCATGCCCAGCAAAGTAGCTCTGGGCCTGGGCACACTTCATTCACTTTGTGCCTTTAAATCATACTACTACTACCACCAGAATTCCAGGGCCAAGAGGTCACACAGTCATACACAGCAAAGTAGCTCTGGGCCTGGGCACACTTCAAGAAGTTTGACCCTTTATATAAGCCTAGAAATAGACTTCCAGGCCCAAGAGGTCAAACACAGTCATGCCCAGCAAAGTAGCTCTGGGCCTGGGCACACTTCATTCACTTTGTACCTTTAAATCATACTACTACTACTACTACTACTACTACTACTACTACCAGACTTCCAGGCCCAAGAGGTCAAACACAGTCATGCCCAGCAAAGTAGATCTGGGCCTGGGCACACTTCAAGAAGTTTGACCCTTTATATAAGCCTAGAAATAGACTTTCAGGCCCAAGAGGTCAAACACAGTCATGCCCAGCAAAGTAGCTGTGGGCCTGGGCACACTTCATTCACTTTGTACCTTTAAATCATACTACTACTACTACTACTACTACTACTACTACTACTACTACTACTACTACTACCAGACTTCCAGGCCCAAGAGGTCAAACACAGTCATGCCCAGCAAAGTAGCTCTGGGCCTGGGCACACTTCAAGAAGTTTGACCCTTTATATAAGCCTAGAAATAGACTTCCAGGCCCAAGAGTTCAAACACATTCATGCCCAGCAAAGTAGCTCTGGGCCTGGGCACACTTCAATCACTTTGTGCCTTTAAATCATACTACTACTACCACCAGACTTCCAGGCCCAAGAGGTCAAACACAGTCATGCCCAGCAAAGTAGCTCTGGGCCTGGGCACACTTCAATCACTTTGTGCCTTTAAATCATACTACTACTACCAGACTTCCAGGCCCAAGAGTTCAAACACATTCATGCCCAGCAAAGTAGCTCTGGGCCTGGGCACACTTCATTCACTTTGTGCCTTTAAATCATACTACTACTACCACCAGACTTCCAGGGCCAAGAGGTTAACCACAGTCATGCACAGCAAAGTAGCTCTGGGCCTGGGCACACTTCAAGATGTTTGACCCTTTATATAAGCCTAGAAATAGACTTCCAGGCCCAAGAGTTCAAACACATTCATGCCCAGCAAAGTAGCTCTGGGCCTGGGCACACTTCAATCACTTTGTGCCTTTAAATCATACTACTACTACCACCAGACTTCCAGGCCCAAGAGGTCAAACACAGTCATGCCCAGCAAAGTAGCTCTGGGCCTGGGCACACTTCAAGAAGTTTGACCCTTTATATAAGCCTAGAAATAGACTTCCAGAGCCAAGAGGTCAAACACAGTCATGCACAGCAAAGTAGCTCTGGGCCTGGGCACACTTCATTCACTTTGTGCCTTTAAATCATACTACTACTACCACCAGACTTCCAGGCCCAAGAGGTCAAACACATTCATGCCCAGCAAAGTAGCTCTGGGCCTGGGCACACTTCAATCACTTTGTGCCTTTAAATCATACTACTACTACCAGACTTCCAGGCCCAAGAGGTCAAACACAGTCATGCCCAGCAAAGTAGCTCTGGGCCTGGGCACACTTCAATCACTTTGTGCCTTTAAATCATACTACTACTACCAGACTTCCAGGCCCAAGAGTTCAAACACATTCATGCCCAGCAAAGTAGCTCTGGGCCTGGGCACACTTCAAGATGTTTGACCCTGTATATAAGCCTAGAAATAGACTTCCAGAGCCAAGAGGTCAAACACAGTCATGCCCAGCAAAGTAGCTCTGGGCCTGGGCACACTTCATTCACTTTGTGCCTTTAAATCATACTACTACTACCAGACTTCCAGGCCCAAGAGTTCAAACACATTCATGCCCAGCAAAGTAGCTCTGGGCCTGGGCACACTTCAATCACTTTGTGCCTTTAAATCATACTACTACTACCAGACTTCCAGGCCCCAGAGGTCAAACACAGTCATGCCCAGCAAAGTAGCTCTGGGCCTGGGCACACTTCAAGAAGTTTGACCCTTTATATAAGCCTAGAAATAGACTTCCAGAGCCAAGAGGTCAAACACAGTCATGCCCAGCAAAGTAGCTCTGGGCCTGGGCACACTTCATTCACTTTGTACCTTTAAATCATACTACTACTACCAGACTTCCAGGCCCAAGACGTCAAACACAGTCATGCCCAGCAAAGTAGCTCTGGGCCTGGGCACACTTCATTCACTTTGTACCTTTAAATCATACTACTACTACTACTACTACTACTACTACTACTACTACTACTACCAGACTTCCAGGCCCAAGAGTTCAAACACATTCATGCCCAGCAAAGTAGCTCTGGGCCTGGGCACACTTCAATCACTTTGTGCCTTTAAATCATACTACTACTACCACCAGACTTCCAGGCCCAAGAGGTCAAACACAGTCATGCCCAGCAAAGTAGCTCTGGGCCTGGGCACACTTCAATCACTTTGTGCCTTTAAATCATACTACTACTACCACCAGACTTCCAGGCCCAAGAGGTCAAACACAGTCATGCCCAGCAAAGTAGCTCTGGGCCTGGGCACACTTCAATCACTTTGTGCCTTTAAATCATACTACTACTACCAGACTTCCAGGCCCAAGAGTTCAAACACATTCATGCCCAGCAAAGTAGCTCTGGGCCTGGGCACACTTCAAGATGTTTGACCCTTTATATAAGCCTAGAAATAGACTTCCAGGCCCAAGAGGTCAAACACAGTCATGCCCAGCAAAGTAGCTCTGGGCCTGGGCACACTTCATTCACTTTGTACCTTTAAATCATACTACTACTACTACTACTACTACTACTACTACTACTACTACCAGACTTCCAGGCCCAAGAGGTCAAACACAGTCATGCCCAGCAAAGTAGCTCTGGGCCTGGGCACACTTCATTCACTTTGTGCCTTTAAATCATACTACTACTACCACCAGAATTCCAGGGCCAAGAGGTCACACAGTCATACACAGCAAAGTAGCTCTGGGCCTGGGCACACTTCAAGAAGTTTGACCCTTTATATAAGCCTAGAAATAGACTTCCAGGCCCAAGAGGTCAAACACAGTCATGCCCAGCAAAGTAGCTCTGGGCCTGGGCACACTTCATTCACTTTGTACCTTTAAATCATACTACTACTACTACTACTACTACTACTACCAGACTTCCAGGCCCAAGAGGTCAAACACAGTCATGCCCAGCAAAGTAGCTCTGGGCCTGGGCACACTGCAATCACTTTGTGCCTTTAAATCATACTACTACTACCACCAGACTTCCAGGGCCAAGAGGTCAAACACATTCATGCCCAGCAAAGTAGCTCTGGGCCTGGGCACACTTCAATCACTTTGTGCCTTTAAATCATACTACTACTACCAGACTTCCAGGCCCAAGAGGTCAAACACAGTCATGCCCAGCAAAGTAGCTCTGGGCCTGGGCACACTTCATTCACTTTGTGCCTTTAAATCATACTACTACTACCACCACCAGACTTCCAGGGCCAAGAGGTCAACCACAGTCATGCACAGCAAAGTAGCTCTGGGCCTGGGCACACTTCAAGATGTTTGACCCTTTATATAAGCCTAGAAATAGACTTCCAGGCCCAAGAGTTCAAACACAGTCATGCACAGCAAAGTAGCTCTGGGCCTGGGCACACTTCATTCACTTTGTACCTTTAAATCATACTACTACTACCACCAGACTTCCAGGCCCAAGAGGTCAAACACATTCATGCCCAGCAAAGTAGCTCTGGGCCTGGGCACACTTCAATCACTTTGTGCCTTTAAATCATACTACTACTACCAGACTTCCAGGCCCAAGAGGTCAAACATAGTCATGCCCAGCAAAGTAGCTCTGGGCCTGGGCACACTTCAATCACTTTGTGCCTTTAAATCATACTACTACTACCAGACTTCCAGGCCCAAGACGTCAAACACAGTCATGCCCAGCAAAGTAGCTCTGGGCCTGGGCACACTTCATTCACTTTGTGCCTTTAAATCATACTACTACTACCACCAGACTTCCAGGGCCAAGAGGTCAACCACAGTCATGCACAGCAAAGTAGCTCTGGGCCTGGGCACAATTCAAGATGTTTGACCCTTTATATAAGCCTAGAAATAGACTTCCAGGCCCAAGAGTTCAAACACAGTCATTCACAGCAAAGTAGCTCTGGGCCTGGGCACACTTCATTCACTTTGTACCTTTAAATCATACTACTACTACCACCAGACTTCCAGGCCCAAGAGGTCAAACACATTCATGCCCAGCAAAGTAGCTCTGGGCCTGGGCACACTTCAATCACTTTGTGCCTTTAAATCATACTACTACTACCAGACTTCCAGGCCCAAGAGGTCAAACACATTCATGCCCAGCAAAGTAGCTCTGGGCCTGGGCACACTTCAATCACTTTGTGCCTTTAAATCATACTACTACTACTACCAGACTTCCAGACCCAAGAGGTCAAACACAGTCATGCCCAGCAAAGTAGCTCTGGGCCTGGGCACACTTCAAGAAGTTTGACCCTTTATATAAGCCTAGAAATAGACTTCCAGGCCCAAGAGGTCAAACACATTCATGCCCAGCAAAGTAGCTCTGGGCCTGGGCACACTTCAATCACTTTGTGCCTTTAAATCATACTACTACTACCAGACTTCCAGGCCCAAGAGGTCAAACACAGTCATGCCCAGCAAAGTAGCTCTGGGCCTGGGCACACTTCATTCACTTTGTGCCTTTAAATCATACTACTACTACCACCAGAATTCCAGGGCCAAGAGGTCACACAGTCATACACAGCAAAGTAGCTCTGGGCCTGGGCACACTTCAAGAAGTTTGACCCTTTATATAAGCCTAGAAATAGACTTCCAGAGCCAAGAGGTCAAACACAGTCATGCACAGCAAAGTAGCTCTGGGCCTGGGCACACTTCAAGCACTTTGTGCCTTTAAATCATACTACTACTACTACTACTACTACTACTACTACTACTACTACTACTACCAGACTTCCCAGGCCCAAGAGGTCAAACACATTCATGCCCAGCAAAGTAGCTCTGGGCCTGGGCACACTTCAATCACTTTGTGCCTTTAAATCATACTACTACTACCACCAGACTTCCAGGGCCAAGAGGTCAACCACAGTCATGCACAGCAAAGTAGCTCTGGGCCTGGGCACACTTCAAGATGTTTGACCCTTTATATAAGCCTAGAAATAGACTTCCAGGCCCAAGAGTTCAAACACAGTCATGCACAGCAAAGTAGCTCTGGGCCTGGGCACACTTCATTCACTTTGTACCTTTAAATCATACTACTACTACCACCAGACTTCCAGGCCCAAGAGGTCAAACACATTCATGCCCAGCAAAGTAGCTCTGGGCCTGGGCACACTTCAATCACTTTGTGCCTTTAAATCATACTACTACTACCACCAGACTTCCAGGCCCTGGAGGTCACACCTTCATGCCTAGCAAGGTTGCTTTACACCTGCGCACACTTCAGACCGTTTCACTCTTTTAATCATTCAAAGTACCACATTTCCAGACCCAAGAGGTCACAGAATCATACCCAGCAAAGTAGCTCTGGGCCTGGGGCACACTTCAATCACTTTGTGCCTTTAAATCATACTACTACTACCAGACTTCCAGGCCCCAGAGGTCAAACACAGTCATGCCCAGCAAAGTAGCTCTGGGCCTGGGCACACTTCAAGAAGTTTGACCCTTTATATAAGCCTAGAAATAGACTTCCAGAGCCAAGAGGTCAAACACAGTCATGCACAGCAAAGTAGCTCTGGGCCTGGGCACACTTCATTCACTTTGTACCTTTAAATCATACTACTACTACCAGACTTCCAGGCCCAAGAGTTCAAACACATTCATGCCCAGCAAAGTAGCTCTGGGCCTGGGCACACTTCAATCACTTTGTGTCTTTAAATCATACTACTACTACCAGACTTCCAGGCCCCAGAGGTCAAACACAGTCATGCCCAGCAAAGTAGCTCTGGGCCTGGGCACACTTCAAGAAGTTTGACCCTTTATATAAGCCTAGAAATAGACTTTCAGGCCCAAGAGGTCAAACACAGTCATGCCCAGCAAAGTAGCTGTGGGCCTGGGCACACTTCATTCACTTTGTACCTTTAAATCATACTACTACTACTACTACTACTACTACTACTACTACTACTACTACTACTACCAGACTTCCAGGCCCAAGAGGTCAAACACAGTCATGCCCAGCAAAGTAGCTCTGGGCCTGGGCACACTTCAAGAAGTTTGACCCTTTATATAAGCCTAGAAATAGACTTCCAGGCCCAAGAGTTCAAACACATTCATGCCCAGCAAAGTAGCTCTGGGCCTGGGCACACTTCAATCACTTTGTGCCTTTAAATCATACTACTACTACCACCAGACTTCCAGGCCCAAGAGGTCAAACACAGTCATGCCCAGCAAAGTAGCTCTGGGCCTGGGCACACTTCAATCACTTTGTGCCTTTAAATCATACTACTACTACCAGACTTCCAGGCCCAAGAGTTCAAACACATTCATGCCCAGCAAAGTAGCTCTGGGGCCTGGGCACACTTCATTCACTTTGTGCCTTTAAATCATACTACTACTACCACCAGACTTCCAGGGCCAAGAGGTCAACCACAGTCATGCACAGCAAAGTAGCTCTGGGCCTGGGCACACTTCAAGATGTTTGACCCTTTATATAAGCCTAGAAATAGACTTCCAGGCCCAAGAGTTCAAACACATTCATGCCCAGCAAAGTAGCTCTGGGCCTGGGCACACTTCAATCACTTTGTGCCTTTAAATCATACTACTACTACCACCAGACTTCCAGGCCCAAGAGGTCAAACACAGTCATGCCCAGCAAAGTAGCTCTGGGCCTGGGCACACTTCATTCACTTTGTGCCTTTAAATCATACTACTACTACTACTACTACTACTACTACTACTACTACTACCAGACTTCCAGGCCCAAGAGTTCAAACACATTCATGCCCAGCAAAGTAGCTCTGGGCCTGGGCACACTTCAATCACTTTGTGCCTTTAAATCATACTACTACTACCACCAGACTTCCAGGCCCAAGAGGTCAAACACAGTCATGCCCAGCAAAGTAGCTCTGGGCCTGGGCACACTTCAATCACTTTGTGCCTTTAAATCATACTACTACTACCACCAGACTTCCAGGCCCAAGAGGTCAAACACAGTCATGCCCAGCAAAGTAGCTCTGGGCCTGGGCACACTTCAATCACTTTGTGCCTTTAAATCATACTACTACTACCAGACTTCCAGGCCCAAGAGTTCAAACACATTCATGCCCAGCAAAGTAGCTCTGGGCCTGGGCACACTTCAAGATGTTTGACCCTTTATATAAGCCTAGAAATAGACTTCCAGGCCCAAGAGGTCAAACACAGTCATGCCCAGCAAAGTAGCTCTGGGCCTGGGCACACTTCATTCACTTTGTACCTTTAAATCATACTACTACTACTACTACTACTACTACTACTACTACTACTACCAGACTTCCAGGCCCAAGAGGTCAAACACAGTCATGCCCAGCAAAGTAGCTCTGGGCCCTGGGCACACTTCATTCACTTTGTGCCTTTAAATCATACTACTACTACCACCAGAATTCCAGGGCCAAGAGGTCACACAGTCATACACAGCAAAGTAGCTCTGGGCCTGGGCACACTTCAAGAAGTTTGACCCTTTATATAAGCCTAGAAATAGACTTCCAGGCCCAAGAGGTCAAACACAGTCATGCCCAGCAAAGTAGCTCTGGGCCTGGGCACACTTCATTCACTTTGTACCTTTAAATCATACTACTACTACTACTACTACTACTACTACCAGACTTCCAGGCCCAAGAGGTCAAACACAGTCATGCCCAGCAAAGTAGCTCTGGGCCTGGGCACACTGCAATCACTTTGTGCCTTTAAATCATACTACTACTACCACCAGACTTCCAGGGCCAAGAGGTCACACAGTCATGCACAGCAAAGTAGCTCTGGGCCTGGGCACACTTCAAGAAGTTTGACCATTTATATAAGCCTAGAAATAGACTTCCAGGCCCAAGAGGTCAAACACAGTCATGCACAGCAAAGTAGCTCTGGGCCTGGGCTCACTTCATTCACTTTGTACCTTTAAATCATACTACTACTACCAGACTTCCAGGCCCAAGAGTTCAAACACATTCATGCCCAGCAAAGTAGCTCTGGGCCTGGGCACACTTCAATCACTTTGTGCCTTTAAATCATACTACTACTACCAGACTTCCAGGCCCAAGAGGTCAAACACAGTCATGCCCAGCAAAGTAGCTCTGGGCCTGGGCACACTTCATTCACTTTGTGCCTTTAAATCATACTACTACTACCACCAGAATTCCAGGGCCAAGAGGTCACACAGTCATACACAGCAAAGTAGCTCTGGGGCCTGGGCACACTTCAAGAAGTTTGACCCTTTATATAAGCCTAGAAATAGACTTCCAGAGCCAAGAGGTCAAACACAGTCATGCACAGCAAAGTAGCTCTGGGCCTGGGCACACTTCAAGAAGTTTGACCCTTTATATAAGCCTAGAAATAGACTTCCAGGCCCAAGAGGTCAAACACAGTCATGCCCAGCAAAGTAGCTCTGGGCCTGGGCACACTTCATTCACTTTGTACCTTTAAATCATACTACTACTACTACTACTACTACTACTACTACTACTACTACCAGACTTCCAGGCCCAAGAGGTCAAACACAGTCATGCCCAGCAAAGTAGCTCTGGGCCTGGGCACACTTCATTCACTTTGTACCTTTAAATCATACTACTACTACTACTACTACCA
>NW_027658403.1:0-5000 GCF_041902795.1 Electrophorus electricus
TGACCCTGGACGGGCACGGTCTGTGGTTTGGCCCTTGTCCTAGATGAAATCGGGCACGGGGTTTTCTGGCCAGGTACCATCGGGTTACTGGGAGAGCGGCTTCGGTCTCCAGGTGAGACCAATGGTGAAGCAGCACGAGGCAATGGAGAGCATGCAAAGCGATGGGGAAGCCATGCACGGCAATGGCCACGAAAAAAAAAAAAAAATCACCACGGAAGGAACGTGAAGAACAAGGAGGAGTGTAGTGACACTGCCCAAAGCTGCCCGGTGTTGCAGGGGTCTATTGGTGTGTTGCTTCCTTGTTTGGTAGAGTGGAGTACCAGACCCGCCAGGGGTAGGCAAACCATTCCCCCTACGGTAAGTGAGGAGCCAGCCATTTGACGAGCGGGTGTCCACGTGTACGGGTGCGAGCGCTATCCCCCCACACGGGGTTAGGCCACGGCCTTAGGTGGACGTCTGCCGACCAGCCCCGGCTGATCCAGAACTTCTGATGTGGAGAGCGGTTTTGACAGATCCTCCCTGGTTCTAGCGGGTCAAGCCTCTGATGGGGGGTGGGGGTTATTTGTAACCCATCCCAGAACTCTCTGGGGGAGACTCAGACGGCCAGTCTGTCTACTCAGTTGTCCTATACTGGTGTCTGTGGTTTGGGAGGAAGGGAGTGCCCTGCTTTGTTGGCCTCCTCTTCAAACCTACCTGGGCCCACGAATCACTCTTCTTGGTTACATCACGAAACGTAGGTTGAGCGAGGCTAGGGGGGAGGGAATTCGACGAGGTCTTTCCCTTGTCCCCCCACCAGCGGCCCACGAAAATCAAAACGGCGTGAAGAGAGGGAACGCCGAAAGCACCTGGAGTCGGCCGTCCGCACCTCCGGAGGAGGTGGACGGGGTACGGTGCGGGCATGACCGGATGGGACAGCTTTGCATCAAGGTGAGAGGTCGGCGTCCGAAGGCCAGAGGGCGGTGCGCGAGCACGTTTACACTGGCCGCGGAAGCTGTCCTGGGTAGCCCTGTATGGCGTCTGGACCTGACGGCGCACGCACTTACAACCCGCTGCTTCCTAGCCCCCGGAAGGGGAGGCGGATGTCACTCGTGGTTCATCCCAGACCACGGTGCAAACTACCTGGTTGATCCTGCCAGTAACATATGCTTGTCTCAAAGATTAAGCCATGCAGGTCTAAGTGCACACGGCCGGTACAGTGAAACTGCGAATGGCTCATTAAATCAGTTATGGTTCCTTTGATCGCTCCACACGTTACTCGGATAACTGTGGTAATTCTAGAGCTAATACATGCAAACGAGCGCTGACCCTTCGGGGGATGCGTGCATTTATCAGACCCAAAACCCATCCGGGGGGCTCGGGCCCCCCGGCCGCTTTGGTGACTCTAGATAACCTCGGGCCGATCGCGCGCCCTCCGCGGCGGCGACGTCTCATTCGAATGTCTGCCCTATCAACTTTCGATGGTACCATAGTCGGCTACCATGGTGACCACGGGTAACGGGGAATCAGGGTTCGATTCCGGAGAGGGAGCCTGAGAAACGGCTACCACATCCAAGGAAGGCAGCAGGCGCGCAAATTACCCATTCCCGACACGGGGAGGTAGTGACGAAAAATAACGATACAGGTCTCTTTCGAGGCCCTGTAATCGGAATGAGCGTATCCTAAACCCATGGGTGAGGACCCATTGGAGGGCAAGTCTGGTGCCAGCAGCCGCGGTAATTCCAGCTCCAATAGCGTATATTAAAGTTGCTGCAGTTAAAAAGCTCGTAGTTGGATGTCGGGAGTGGGCTGGCGGTCCGCCGCGAGGCGTGCCACCGCCTGTCTCAGACCCTGTCTCCCGGTGCCCCCCGGATGCCCTTGGCTGGGTGTCCGGACGGGGCTCGGAGCGTTTACTTTGAAAAAATTAGAGTGTTCAAAGCGGGCCCGCTTCTCGCCTGAATACCTGAGCTAGGAATAATGGAATAGGACTCCGGTTCTATTTTGTGGGTTTCCTGAACCAGGGCCATGATTAAGAGGGACGGCCGGGGGCATTCGTATTGCGCCGCTAGAGGTGAAATTCTTGGACCGGCGCAAGACGGACGAAAGCGAAAGCATTTGCCAAGAATGTTTTCATTAATCAAGAACGAAAGTCGGAGGTTCGAAGACGATCAGATACCGTCGTAGTTCCGACCGTAAACTATGCCGACCCGCGATCCGGCGGCGTTATTCCCATGACCCGCCGGGCAGCGTGAGGGAAACCACGAGTCTGTGGGTTCCGGGGGGAGTATGGTTGCAAAGCTGAAACTTAAAGGAATTGACGGAAGGGCACCACCAGGAGTGGAGCCTGCGGCTTAATTTGACTCAACACGGGAAACCTCACCCGGCCCGGACACGGAAAGGATTGACAGATTGATAGCTCTTTCTCGATTCTGTGGGTGGTGGTGCATGGCCGTTCTTAGTTGGTGGAGCGATTTGTCTGGTTAATTCCGATAACGAACGAGACTCCGGCATGCTAAATAGTTACGCGGCCCTCCGCGGTCGGCGTCAAACTTCTTAGAGGGACAAGTGGCGTTCAGCCACGCGAGATGGAGCAATAACAGGTCTGTGATGCCCTTAGATGTCCGGGGCTGCACGCGCGCCACAATGGTTGGATCAGCGTGTGCCTACCCTACACCGAGAGGTGCGGGTAATCCGCTGAACCCCATTCGTGATGGGGACTGGGGATTGCAATTATTCCCCATGAACGAGGAATTCCCAGTAAGCGCGGGTCATAAGCTCGCGTTGATTAAGTCCCTGCCCTTTGTACACACCGCCCGTCGCTACTACCGATCGGATGGTTTAGTGAGGTCCTCGGATCGGCCCCGCCGGGGCTCCTCGCGGGCCTTGGCGGAGCGCCGAGAAGTCGATCAAACTTGACTATCTAGAGGAAGTAAAAGTCGTAACAAGGTTTTCGTAGGTGAACCTGCGAAAGGATCATTAACGGGTAACGCTGTCCGGCGTGCCTCCTCTCCCGACCCCCTCGACTTCGCCGTCCCCCCGCGTCGGGGCCCAGGGTCGAAAGGGTCTTCGGGGTTGCTGTTACACGTGGTCGCTTGCAGGTCAGGCTGGACAGAAGGCATAAAGGAGGAGCCTAGTCCCTCCCACCCCTTCCTCGTCCTCCGCCTCTTCCTCCGCGTCGTCCTTCAGCACCCCCCCCCCGCAGGCCCCGGTATTCTCTGGGTTCCAGCGCGAGAGACGCGTCGTTCAAAAAACTCGGCGTCCCCGCTCGTCGGGCGAAGGCCGGTTTCCCCTCACCTTGCCGGCAGGAGAAGCGCCTGCGAGTCGAGCGGGTCGTACGGGTCCGTCCCGCGCCCTCCCTCTCGCTCGCACGGCCGCTGCCTCCGTCCACCGCGAGGGGTTTTCCTATTTTGTTGTCCTTGTCATTCATCCCCGTCCCCTTGCTCGCTGACGAGCGGACTTTCCGGGGGGGGTTGCGAGCGCTGCTCCTCGTGGGGCAGGCCATGGCCCTTCCTGTGTTCGTCCGCCCACCGGCGTCCTGGGGCGTGGTGGTGGTGGGTGGCGCAGCCGGTTCCCCTGCTTCTCTCTCTCAGAAAGGAGTCTCAGGGGGACCCCCGGCAGGTACCTAGGGCTTGGCCCACGCTACGTGAGTTCCACCCCTTTCGAGGGGTCGGACGGGGCGGGCGCGGAGGGCCGCGGTTCAAAGACTGACTCGTCTGCCACGTGGGGCGTGTGGGCAAAGCGCAACCCCGCGCCCGTTTCAACACTCGCAGACGGGGGCGCCTGACCGGTTGGTGAAACCTTTTAAACCTGTCTTTGTAGTCGTGGTGAAAGACCTAAACTGAGCCTGAAATAAAAGAGTACAACTCTTAGCGGTGGATCACTTGGCTCGTGCGTCGATGAAGAACGCAGCCAGCTGCGAGAACTAATGTGAATTGCAGGACACATTGATCATCGACATTTCGAACGCACATTGCGGCCCCGGGTCCATCCCGGGGCTACGCCTGTCTGAGGGTCGCTATTCCTATCTGTCGGACCTGCCTTCTCAGGCGGGACCGCGGTTGGAGGTTCGTAGGTGGGGGGGTGCCCCCTGGCCTCCGTCTTCCTAAAAGCAGACGGTTCCCGGTCGCTGTCTCGGTGAGATCCGGTCGGTGGGTTCGCTGCGGTTGAGTGCCCGTTCTCCGTGCACAAGCTTCTCCTCCCCCGCTTCGGTTCGTTTCGGTTCGTTTCGGCTCCGCTCCTGGCCTGGCCAGGAACGTGGTCCCCTGCGCCCGAGAAAGAAGCGAGCGTGGCTGCCGGTGGGTTCTCTCCGCTTTGGCTGCCCACGTTTTCGCTTCTTTTCTCACCCCCTGCGCAGGCGGATCACGGAAAGGTGTCTGTTCTGTTCCGTTACGTGCGCGAGCGGAGGGAGGTTGTTGTTACATGCGTTCCCCCCCCCCCTCCCCCGGTGGGGGGGGTGGGGGGGGTCGGGGTTCGGGTGGCTCTGCCTCTGGCGTTTTCCTTACGGGCCGACCTGTCCGTGGCACGTCCGTGACGTCCCGACCTGTGTCCTCGTTAGCCCGGGTGAAAAGGGACTCGTCCCCTAACCCGGCGGTGTTCACGCTTCTGGGCAACCCTCCAGAGCGAACTCGGGAGCGACCTCAGATCAGACGAGACAACCCGCTGAATTTAAGCATATTACTAAGCGGAGGAAAAGAAACTAACAAGGATTCCCTCAGTAGCGGCGAGCGAAGAGGGAAGAGCCCAGCGCTGAATCCCCCGTCCGGGTGCGGGCGAGGGGAATTGTGGCGTATGGAAGTCTGTTTTCTTCCTGGCGCGGGCCGGGGGCCTGAGTCCTTCTGATGGAGGCTCAGCCCGTGGACGGTGTGAGGCCGGTAAATGGCCCCAGCCCCGCCAGGGTAGCGGTCTTCTCGGAGTCGGGTTGCTTGGGAATGCAGCCCAAAGTGGGTGGTAAACTCCATCTAAGGCTAAATACCGGCACGAGACCGATAGCGAACAAGTACCGTAAGGGAAAGTTGAAAAGAACT
>NW_027658403.1:10000-20664 GCF_041902795.1 Electrophorus electricus
AGTAGTAGTAGTAGTAGTATGATTTAAAGGTACAAAGTGAATGAAGTGTGCCCAGGCCCAGAGCTACTTTGCTGGGCATGACTGTGTTTGACCTCTTGGGCCTGGAAGTCTATTTCTAGGCTTATATAAAGGGTCAAACTTCTTGAAGTGTGCCCAGGCCCAGAGCTACTTTGCTGGGCATGACTGTGTTTGACCTCTTGGGTCTGGAAGTCTGGTGGTAGTAGTAGTAGTATGATTTAAAGGCACAAAGTGATTGAAGTGTGCCCAGGCCCAGAGCTACTTTGCTGGGCATGAATGTGTTTGAACTCTTGGGCCTGGAAGTCTGGTAGTAGTAGTATGATTTAAAGGCACAAAGTGATTGAAGTGTGCCCAGGCCCAGAGCTACTTTGCTGGGCATGACTGTGTTTGACCTCTTGGGCCTGGAAGTCTGGTGGTAGTAGTAGTATGATTTAAAGGCACAAAGTGATTGAAGTGTGCCCAGGCCCAGAGCTACTTTGCTGGGCATGAATGTGTTTGAACTCTTGGGCCTGGAAGTCTGGTAGTAGTAGTAGTAGTAGTAGTAGTAGTAGTAGTAGTAGTAGTAGTATGATTTAAAGGTACAAAGTGAATGAAGTGTGCCCAGGCCCAGAGCTACTTTGCTGGGCATGACTGTGTTTGACCTCTTGGCTCTGGAAGTCTATTTCTAGGCTTATATAAAGGGTCAAACTTCTTGAAGTGTGCCCAGGCCCAGAGCTACTTTGCTGGGCATGACTGTGTTTGACCTCTGGGGCCTGGAAGTCTGGTAGTAGTAGTATGATTTAAAGGCACAAAGTGATTGAAGTGTGCCCAGGCCCAGAGCTACTTTGCTGGGCATGACTGTGTTTGACCTCTTGGGCCTGGAAGTCTGGTAGTAGTAGTAGTAGTAGTAGTAGTAGTAGTAGTAGTAGTATGATTTAAAGGTACAAAGTGAATGAAGTGTGCCCAGGCCCAGAGCTACTTTGCTGGGCATGACTGTGTTTGACGTCTTGGGCCTGGAAGTCTGGTAGTAGTAGTATGATTTAAAGGTACAAAGTGAATGAAGTGTGCCCAGGCCCAGAGCTACTTTGCTGGGCATGACTGTGTTTGACCTCTTGGCTCTGGAAGTCTATTTCTAGGCTTATATAAAGGGTCAAACTTCTTGAAGTGTGCCCAGGCCCAGAGCTACTTTGCTGGGCATGACTGTGTTTGACCTCTGGGGCCTGGAAGTCTGGTAGTAGTAGTATGATTTAAAGGCACAAAGTGATTGAAGTGTGCCCAGGCCCAGAGCTACTTTGCTGGGCATGAATGTGTTTGAACTCTTGGGCCTGGAAGTCTATTTCTAGGCTTATATAAAGGGTCAAACTTCTTGAAGTGTGCCCAGGCCCAGAGCTACTTTGCTGGGCATGACTGTGTTTGACCTCTTGGGCCTGGAAGTCTGGTAGTAGTAGTAGTAGTAGTAGTAGTAGTAGTAGTAGTAGTAGTAGTATGATTTAAAGGTACAAAGTGAATGAAGTGTGCCCAGGCCCACAGCTACTTTGCTGGGCATGACTGTGTTTGACCTCTTGGGCCTGAAAGTCTATTTCTAGGCTTATATAAAGGGTCAAACTTCTTGAAGTGTGCCCAGGCCCAGAGCTACTTTGCTGGGCATGACTGTGTTTGACCTCTGGGGCCTGGAAGTCTGGTAGTAGTAGTATGATTTAAAGACACAAAGTGATTGAAGTGTGCCCAGGCCCAGAGCTACTTTGCTGGGCATGAATGTGTTTGAACTCTTGGGCCTGGAAGTCTGGTAGTAGTAGTATGATTTAAAGGTACAAAGTGAATGAAGTGTGCCCAGGCCCAGAGCTACTTTGCTGTGCATGACTGTGTTTGACCTCTTGGCTCTGGAAGTCTATTTCTAGGCTTATATAAAGGGTCAAACTTCTTGAAGTGTGCCCAGGCCCAGAGCTACTTTGCTGGGCATGACTGTGTTTGACCTCTGGGGCCTGGAAGTCTGGTAGTAGTAGTATGATTTAAAGGCACAAAGTGATTGAAGTGTGCCCAGGCCCAGAGCTACTTTGCTGGGCATGATTCTGTGACCTCTTGGGTCTGGAAATGTGGTACTTTGAAGGATTAAAAGAGTGAAACGGTCTGAAGTGTGCGCAGGTGTAAAGCAACCTTGCTAGGCATGAAGGTGTGACCTCCAGGGCCTGGAAGTCTGGTGGTAGTAGTAGTATGATTTAAAGGCACAAAGTGATTGAAGTGTGCCCAGGCCCAGAGCTACTTTGCTGGGCATGACTGTGTTTGACCTCTTGGGCCTGGAAGTCTGGTGGTAGTAGTAGTATGATTTAAAGGCACAAAGTGAATGAAGTGTGCCCAGGCCCAGAGCTACTTTGCTGGGCATGACTGTGTTTGACCTCTTGGGCCTGGAAGTCTGGTAGTAGTAGTAGTAGTAGTAGTAGTAGTAGTAGTAGTAGTATGATTTAAAGGTACAAAGTGAATGAAGTGTGCCCAGGCCCAGAGCTACTTTGCTGGGCATGACTGTGTTTGACCTCTTGGCTCTGGAAGTCTATTTCTAGGCTTATATAAAGGGTCAAACTTCTTGAAGTGTGCCCAGGCCCAGAGCTACTTTGCTGTGTATGACTGTGTGACCTCTTGGCCCTGGAATTCTGGTGGTAGTAGTAGTATGATTTAAAGGCACAAAGTGATTGAAGTGTGCCCAGGCCCAGAGCTACTTTGCTGGGCATGACTGTGTTTGACCTCTTGGGCCTGGAAGTCTGGTAGTAGTAGTATGATTTAAAGGCACAAAGTGATTGAAGTGTGCCCAGGCCCAGAGCTACTTTGCTGGGCATGAATGTGTTTGAACTCTTGGGCCTGGAAGTCTATTTCTAGGCTTATATAAAGGGACAAACTTCTTGAAGTGTGCCCAGGCCCAGAGCTACTTTGCTGTGTATGACTGTGTGACCTCTTGGCCCTGGAATTCTGGTGGTAGTAGTAGTAGTAGTAGTATGATTTAAAGGTACAAAGTGAATGAAGTGTGCCCAGGCCCAGAGCCAGGCCTGGGCAGCAGGGGGCGCTCCTGGCCATGCCCAGCGAGTTTCGTGCGAATCGGACCTGGTCCGGAAGAGATACGAAGGGAAAACTCATTACTCGTCGGGGTGGCACATCCAGGCTCTCGACCCTCCCAAAGCGTCCGACCAGGGTGCACCCTGCCGGGCATGGTTAGCCGCCAGCCCCCTTCCTGGAGGTCTGGTTGGCACGGGGTTTTGATTTATCGGTTTCATATCTCTGGGCTCCTTGGGAGCAGAAAGTCGGTTGAGGGCCCTTTGGAAAGAGCCGGGGCTGCCGTTTAACGCTGTCCAAGCGGCAGGCGAAGCGCACCCACCGTTTTTACGCTATGATTTTTTAAAACCGCCGGGGCGGCAAACACAGGGCCGGTCGGGTTTGAAGACGAATATCTCTTCGGCCCTTGGGAGGAGAGAAGCAGCGCGGGTCACCTTTGAACGCGCTCGCTGCCAGGAACGTCTGGCGTAAAAGTTTCGTGGGAATCGGACGTTCCTAGGCTGAGAAGCGAGCGCCCGCCCTCGGGCGGTCGGGGGCCCCTTTCTCATTCCCCGTCTGGGCTAAAAATACGAGGTCGGACCCGATGGACTCGGGAGACTGGAGAGTACCAGGGAGACCCTGGAAGCAGGCGACCCGACCCACGCTTCGCTGTCTCCTCGGCCCTCGGGAGTAGAAGCGCGGGGACGGTGGCGTGGGCAGCAGGGGGCGCTCCTGGCCATGCCCAGCGAGTTTCGTGCGAATCGGACCTGGTCCGGAAGAGATACGAAGGGAAAACTCATTACTCGTCGGGGTGGCACATCCAGGCTCTCGACCCTCCCAAAGCGTCCGACCAGGGTGCACCCTGCCGGGCATGGTTAGCCGCCAGCCCCCTTCCTGGAGGTCTGGTTGGCACGGGGTTTTGATTTTTCGGTTTCATATCTCTGGGCTCCTTGGGAGCAGAAAGTCGGTTGAGGGCCCTTTGGAAAGAGCCGGGGCTGCCGTTTAACGCTGTCCAAGCGGCAGGCGAAGCGCACCCACCGTTTTTACGCTATGATTTTTTAAAACCGCCGGGGCGGCAAACACAGGGCCGGTCGGGTTTGAAGACGAATATCTCTTCGGCCCTTGGGAGGAGAGAAGCAGCGCGGGTCACCTTTGAACGCGCTCGCTGCCAGGAACGTCTGGCGTAAAAGTTTCGTGGGAATCGGACGTTCCTAGGCTGAGAAGCGAGCGCCCGCCCTCGGGCGGTCGGGGGCCCCTTTCTCATTCCCCGTCTGGGCTAAAAATACGAGGTCGGACCCGATGGACTCGGGAGACTGGAGAGTACCAGGGAGACCCTGGAAGCAGGCGACCCGACCCACGCTTCGCTGTCTCCTCGGCCCTCGGGAGTAGAAGCGCGGGGACGGTGGCGTGGGCAGCAGGGGGCGCTCCTGGCCATGCCCAGCGAGTTTCGTGCGAATCGGACCTGGTCCGGAAGAGATACGAAGGGAAAACTCATTACTCGTCGGGGTGGCACATCCAGGCTCTCGACCCTCCCAAAGCGTCCGACCAGGGTGCACCCTGCCGGGCATGGTTAGCCGCCAGCCCCCTTCCTGGAGGTCTGGTTGGCACGGGGTTTTGATTTATCGGTTTCATATCTCTGGGCTCCTTGGGAGCAGAAAGTCGGTTGAGGGCCCTTTGGAAAGAGCCGGGGCTGCCGTTTAACGCTGTCCAAGCGGCAGGCGAAGCGCACCCACCGTTTTTACGCTATGATTTTTTAAAACCGCCGGGGCGGCAAACACAGGGCCGGTCGGGTTTGAAGACGAATATCTCTTCGGCCCTTGGGAGGAGAGAAGCAGCGCGGGTCACCTTTGAACGCGCTCGCTGCCAGGAACGTCTGGCGTAAAAGTTTCGTGGGAATCGGACGTTCCTAGGCTGAGAAGCGAGCGCCCGCCCTCGGGCGGTCGGGGGCCCCTTTCTCATTCCCCGTCTGGGCTAAAAATACGAGGTCGGACCCGATGGACTCGGGAGACTGGAGAGTACCAGGGAGACCCTGGAAGCAGGCGACCCGACCCACGCTTCGCTGTCTCCTCGGCCCTCGGGAGTAGAAGCGCGGGGACGGTGGCGTGGGCAGCAGGGGGCGCTCCTGGCCATGCCCAGCGAGTTTCGTGCGAATCGGACCTGGTCCGGAAGAGATACGAAGGGAAAACTCATTACTCGTCGGGGTGGCACATCCAGGCTCTCGACCCTCCCAAAGTGTCCGACCAGGGTGCACCCTGCCGGGCTAAGAGAACAGCCAGGTGAACCCTGGAGGTTCCGAACTCCAGACCCCTGGACCCGACGGCTCAGTCCGCCTCAGGTGCACTACAGAGGTCCTCGGGCTGTCCCTGAGTGCATTAAAACGGAAATCAGAATTACTCCCCCGGGTGGCACTTCCAGGCTCTCGACCCTCCCAAAGTGTCCGACCAGGGTGCACCCTGCTGGGCATGGTTAGCCGCCAGCCCCCTTCCTGGAGGTCTGGTTGGCACGGGGTTTTGCAAATAGGTCCCGTCGGGTATATGGGAGAGCAAAGAGAATCAATGGGGTCCAAGCACTAAATTCATCCAGTGGCGTTCTCTGGAAGCCCAAGGGGAGTCCGAGGGGTGTTCGGCCGGCAAGGGGAGCTCTCCCTCGGACACATGATCAAACGCCTGTCCCCTACCGGAAAGTGGTGTGCTCTGGATGCCCCCCCCCCCCCCCATCCCCCGAGGGGGGTGCTTATCCCGCGAGGGGAGCCCTCCTCGGGTTAAGTGAACCATCATGCCGATTCCCCTATGGAAGTGGGCACATCCAGGCACACAGTCTGCTTTGCTCTCCCCGACCCGAGTGCGTCTGTTGGGCTGAGTGTACGCCCAGGCAACTGGATCCAATGGCTCAGTCCGCCGCAGCGTGCTTCGACGATGGGTCGTACAGCCATGCCACCAGGGTGGGCGTGTTTGTAAATGTACCAGTGGATTCTCGTCGGCCTGCCACATCCATGGTATCGACCCACCAGGCCTGTCCGACCAGGGGTTGACCCTGGACGGGCACGGTCTGTGGTTTGGCCCTTGTCCTAGATGAAATCGGGCACGGGGTTTTCTGGCCAGGTACCATCGGGTTACTGGGAGAGCGGCTTCGGTCTCCAGGTGAGACCAATGGTGAAGCAGCACGAGGCAATGGAGAGCATGCAAAGCGATGGGGAAGCCATGCACGGCAATGGCCACGAAAAAAAAAAAAAAATCACCACGGAAGGAACGTGAAGAACAAGGAGGAGTGTAGTGACACTGCCCAAAGCTGCCCGGTGTTGCAGGGGTCTATTGGTGTGTTGCTTCCTTGTTTGGTAGAGTGGAGTACCAGACCCGCCAGGGGTAGGCAAACCATTCCCCCTACGGTAAGTGAGGAGCCAGCCATTTGACGAGCGGGTGTCCACGTGTACGGGTGCGAGCGCTATCCCCCCACACGGGGTTAGGCCACGGCCTTAGGTGGACGTCTGCCGACCAGCCCCGGCTGATCCAGAACTTCTGATGTGGAGAGCGGTTTTGACAGATCCTCCCTGGTTCTAGCGGGTCAAGCCTCTGATGGGGGGTGGGGGTTATTTGTAACCCATCCCAGAACTCTCTGGGGGAGACTCAGACGGCCAGTCTGTCTACTCAGTTGTCCTATACTGGTGTCTGTGGTTTGGGAGGAAGGGAGTGCCCTGCTTTGTTGGCCTCCTCTTCAAACCTACCTGGGCCCACGAATCACTCTTCTTGGTTACATCACGAAACGTAGGTTGAGCGAGGCTAGGGGGGAGGGAATTCGACGAGGTCTTTCCCTTGTCCCCCCACCAGCGGCCCACGAAAATCAAAACGGCGTGAAGAGAGGGAACGCCGAAAGCACCTGGAGTCGGCCGTCCGCACCTCCGGAGGAGGTGGACGGGGTACGGTGCGGGCATGACCGGATGGGACAGCTTTGCATCAAGGTGAGAGGTCGGCGTCCGAAGGCCAGAGGGCGGTGCGCGAGCACGTTTACACTGGCCGCGGAAGCTGTCCTGGGTAGCCCTGTATGGCGTCTGGACCTGACGGCGCACGCACTTACAACCCGCTGCTTCCTAGCCCCCGGAAGGGGAGGCGGATGTCACTCGTGGTTCATCCCAGACCACGGTGCAAACTACCTGGTTGATCCTGCCAGTAACATATGCTTGTCTCAAAGATTAAGCCATGCAGGTCTAAGTGCACACGGCCGGTACAGTGAAACTGCGAATGGCTCATTAAATCAGTTATGGTTCCTTTGATCGCTCCACACGTTACTCGGATAACTGTGGTAATTCTAGAGCTAATACATGCAAACGAGCGCTGACCCTTCGGGGGATGCGTGCATTTATCAGACCCAAAACCCATCCGGGGGGCTCGGGCCCCCCGGCCGCTTTGGTGACTCTAGATAACCTCGGGCCGATCGCGCGCCCTCCGCGGCGGCGACGTCTCATTCGAATGTCTGCCCTATCAACTTTCGATGGTACCATAGTCGGCTACCATGGTGACCACGGGTAACGGGGAATCAGGGTTCGATTCCGGAGAGGGAGCCTGAGAAACGGCTACCACATCCAAGGAAGGCAGCAGGCGCGCAAATTACCCATTCCCGACACGGGGAGGTAGTGACGAAAAATAACGATACAGGTCTCTTTCGAGGCCCTGTAATCGGAATGAGCGTATCCTAAACCCATGGGTGAGGACCCATTGGAGGGCAAGTCTGGTGCCAGCAGCCGCGGTAATTCCAGCTCCAATAGCGTATATTAAAGTTGCTGCAGTTAAAAAGCTCGTAGTTGGATGTCGGGAGTGGGCTGGCGGTCCGCCGCGAGGCGTGCCACCGCCTGTCTCAGACCCTGTCTCCCGGTGCCCCCCGGATGCCCTTGGCTGGGTGTCCGGACGGGGCTCGGAGCGTTTACTTTGAAAAAATTAGAGTGTTCAAAGCGGGCCCGCTTCTCGCCTGAATACCTGAGCTAGGAATAATGGAATAGGACTCCGGTTCTATTTTGTGGGTTTCCTGAACCAGGGCCATGATTAAGAGGGACGGCCGGGGGCATTCGTATTGCGCCGCTAGAGGTGAAATTCTTGGACCGGCGCAAGACGGACGAAAGCGAAAGCATTTGCCAAGAATGTTTTCATTAATCAAGAACGAAAGTCGGAGGTTCGAAGACGATCAGATACCGTCGTAGTTCCGACCGTAAACTATGCCGACCCGCGATCCGGCGGCGTTATTCCCATGACCCGCCGGGCAGCGTGAGGGAAACCACGAGTCTGTGGGTTCCGGGGGGAGTATGGTTGCAAAGCTGAAACTTAAAGGAATTGACGGAAGGGCACCACCAGGAGTGGAGCCTGCGGCTTAATTTGACTCAACACGGGAAACCTCACCCGGCCCGGACACGGAAAGGATTGACAGATTGATAGCTCTTTCTCGATTCTGTGGGTGGTGGTGCATGGCCGTTCTTAGTTGGTGGAGCGATTTGTCTGGTTAATTCCGATAACGAACGAGACTCCGGCATGCTAAATAGTTACGCGGCCCTCCGCGGTCGGCGTCAAACTTCTTAGAGGGACAAGTGGCGTTCAGCCACGCGAGATGGAGCAATAACAGGTCTGTGATGCCCTTAGATGTCCGGGGCTGCACGCGCGCCACAATGGTTGGATCAGCGTGTGCCTACCCTACACCGAGAGGTGCGGGTAATCCGCTGAACCCCATTCGTGATGGGGACTGGGGATTGCAATTATTCCCCATGAACGAGGAATTCCCAGTAAGCGCGGGTCATAAGCTCGCGTTGATTAAGTCCCTGCCCTTTGTACACACCGCCCGTCGCTACTACCGATCGGATGGTTTAGTGAGGTCCTCGGATCGGCCCCGCCGGGGCTCCTCGCGGGCCTTGGCGGAGCGCCGAGAAGTCGATCAAACTTGACTATCTAGAGGAAGTAAAAGTCGTAACAAGGTTTTCGTAGGTGAACCTGCGAAAGGATCATTAACGGGTAACGCTGTCCGGCGTGCCTCCTCTCCCGACCCCCTCGACTTCGCCGTCCCCCCGCGTCGGGGCCCAGGGTCGAAAGGGTCTTCGGGGTTGCTGTTACACGTGGTCGCTTGCAGGTCAGGCTGGACAGAAGGCATAAAGGAGGAGCCTAGTCCCTCCCACCCCTTCCTCGTCCTCCGCCTCTTCCTCCGCGTCGTCCTTCAGCACCCCCCCCCCGCAGGCCCCGGTATTCTCTGGGTTCCAGCGCGAGAGACGCGTCGTTCAAAAAACTCGGCGTCCCCGCTCGTCGGGCGAAGGCCGGTTTCCCCTCACCTTGCCGGCAGGAGAAGCGCCTGCGAGTCGAGCGGGTCGTACGGGTCCGTCCCGCGCCCTCCCTCTCGCTCGCACGGCCGCTGCCTCCGTCCACCGCGAGGGGTTTTCCTATTTTGTTGTCCTTGTCATTCATCCCCGTCCCCTTGCTCGCTGACGAGCGGACTTTCCGGGGGGGGTTGCGAGCGCTGCTCCTCGTGGGGCAGGCCATGGCCCTTCCTGTGTTCGTCCGCCCACCGGCGTCCTGGGGCGTGGTGGTGGTGGGTGGCGCAGCCGGTTCCCCTGCTTCTCTCTCTCAGAAAGGAGTCTCAGGGGGACCCCCGGCAGGTACCTAGGGCTTGGCCCACGCTACGTGAGTTCCACCCCTTTCGAGGGGTCGGACGGGGCGGGCGCGGAGGGCCGCGGTTCAAAGACTGACTCGTCTGCCACGTGGGGCGTGTGGGCAAAGCGCAACCCCGCGCCCGTTTCAACACTCGCAGACGGGGGCGCCTGACCGGTTGGTGAAACCTTTTAAACCTGTCTTTGTAGTCGTGGTGAAAGACCTAAACTGAGCCTGAAATAAAAGAGTACAACTCTTAGCGGTGGATCACTTGGCTCGTGCGTCGATGAAGAACGCAGCCAGCTGCGAGAACTAATGTGAATTGCAGGACACATTGATCATCGACATTTCGAACGCACATTGCGGCCCCGGGTCCATCCCGGGGCTACGCCTGTCTGAGGGTCGCTATTCCTATCTGTCGGACCTGCCTTCTCAGGCGGGACCGCGGTTGGAGGTTCGTAGGTGGGGGGGTGCCCCCTGGCCTCCGTCTTCCTAAAAGCAGACGGTTCCCGGTCGCTGTCTCGGTGAGATCCGGTCGGTGGGTTCGCTGCGGTTGAGTGCCCGTTCTCCGTGCACAAGCTTCTCCTCCCCCGCTTCGGTTCGTTTCGGTTCGTTTCGGCTCCGCTCCTGGCCTGGCCAGGAACGTGGTCCCCTGCGCCCGAGAAAGAAGCGAGCGTGGCTGCCGGTGGGTTCTCTCCGCTTTGGCTGCCCACGTTTTCGCTTCTTTTCTCACCCCCTGCGCAGGCGGATCACGGAAAGGTGTCTGTTCTGTTCCGTTACGTGCGCGAGCGGAGGGAGGTTGTTGTTACATGCGTTCCCCCCCCCCCTCCCCCGGTGGGGGGGGTGGGGGGGGTCGGGGTTCGGGTGGCTCTGCCTCTGGCGTTTTCCTTACGGGCCGACCTGTCCGTGGCACGTCCGTGACGTCCCGACCTGTGTCCTCGTTAGCCCGGGTGAAAAGGGACTCGTCCCCTAACCCGGCGGTGTTCACGCTTCTGGGCAACCCTCCAGAGCGAACTCGGGAGCGACCTCAGATCA
>NW_027658403.1:150274-155274 GCF_041902795.1 Electrophorus electricus
CTTCTTGAAGTGTGCCCAGGCCCAGAGCTACTTTGCTGTGTATGACTGTGTGACCTCTTGGCCCTGGAATTCTGGTGGTAGTAGTAGTAGTAGTAGTATGATTTAAAGGTACAAAGTGAATGAAGTGTGCCCAGGCCCAGAGCCAGGCCTGGGCAGCAGGGGGCGCTCCTGGCCATGCCCAGCGAGTTTCGTGCGAATCGGACCTGGTCCGGAAGAGATACGAAGGGAAAACTCATTACTCGTCGGGGTGGCACATCCAGGCTCTCGACCCTCCCAAAGCGTCCGACCAGGGTGCACCCTGCCGGGCATGGTTAGCCGCCAGCCCCCTTCCTGGAGGTCTGGTTGGCACGGGGTTTTGATTTTTCGGTTTCATATCTCTGGGCTCCTTGGGAGCAGAAAGTCGGTTGAGGGCCCTTTGGAAAGAGCCGGGGCTGCCGTTTAACGCTGTCCAAGCGGCAGGCGAAGCGCACCCACCGTTTTTACGCTATGATTTTTTAAAACCGCCGGGGCGGCAAACACAGGGCCGGTCGGGTTTGAAGACGAATATCTCTTCGGCCCTTGGGAGGAGAGAAGCAGCGCGGGTCACCTTTGAACGCGCTCGCTGCCAGGAACGTCTGGCGTAAAAGTTTCGTGGGAATCGGACGTTCCTAGGCTGAGAAGCGAGCGCCCGCCCTCGGGCGGTCGGGGGCCCCTTTCTCATTCCCCGTCTGGGCTAAAAATACGAGGTCGGACCCGATGGACTCGGGAGACTGGAGAGTACCAGGGAGACCCTGGAAGCAGGCGACCCGACCCACGCTTCGCTGTCTCCTCGGCCCTCGGGAGTAGAAGCGCGGGGACGGTGGCGTGGGCAGCAGGGGGCGCTCCTGGCCATGCCCAGCGAGTTTCGTGCGAATCGGACCTGGTCCGGAAGAGATACGAAGGGAAAACTCATTACTCGTCGGGGTGGCACATCCAGGCTCTCGACCCTCCCAAAGTGTCCGACCAGGGTGCACCCTGCCGGGCTAAGAGAACAGCCAGGTGAACCCTGGAGGTTCCGAACTCCAGACCCCTGGACCCGACGGCTCAGTCCGCCTCAGGTGCACTACAGAGGTCCTCGGGCTGTCCCTGAGTGCATTAAAACGGAAATCAGAATTACTCCCCCGGGTGGCACTTCCAGGCTCTCGACCCTCCCAAAGTGTCCGACCAGGGTGCACCCTGCTGGGCATGGTTAGCCGCCAGCCCCCTTCCTGGAGGTCTGGTTGGCACGGGGTTTTGCAAATAGGTCCCGTCGGGTATATGGGAGAGCAAAGAGAATCAATGGGGTCCAAGCACTAAATTCATCCAGTGGCGTTCTCTGGAAGCCCAAGGGGAGTCCGAGGGGTGTTCGGCCGGCAAGGGGAGCTCTCCCTCGGACACATGATCAAACGCCTGTCCCCTACCGGAAAGTGGTGTGCTCTGGATGCCCCCCCCCCCCCCCCATCCCCCGAGGGGGGTGCTTATCCCGCGAGGGGAGCCCTCCTCGGGTTAAGTGAACCATCATGCCGATTCCCCTATGGAAGTGGGCACATCCAGGCACACAGTCTGCTTTGCTCTCCCCGACCCGAGTGCGTCTGTTGGGCTGAGTGTACGCCCAGGCAACTGGATCCAATGGCTCAGTCCGCCGCAGCGTGCTTCGACGATGGGTCGTACAGCCATGCCACCAGGGTGGGCGTGTTTGTAAATGTACCAGTGGATTCTCGTCGGCCTGCCACATCCATGGTATCGACCCACCAGGCCTGTCCGACCAGGGGTTGACCCTGGACGGGCACGGTCTGTGGTTTGGCCCTTGTCCTAGATGAAATCGGGCACGGGGTTTTCTGGCCAGGTACCATCGGGTTACTGGGAGAGCGGCTTCGGTCTCCAGGTGAGACCAATGGTGAAGCAGCACGAGGCAATGGAGAGCATGCAAAGCGATGGGGAAGCCATGCACGGCAATGGCCACGAAAAAAAAAAAAAAATCACCACGGAAGGAACGTGAAGAACAAGGAGGAGTGTAGTGACACTGCCCAAAGCTGCCCGGTGTTGCAGGGGTCTATTGGTGTGTTGCTTCCTTGTTTGGTAGAGTGGAGTACCAGACCCGCCAGGGGTAGGCAAACCATTCCCCCTACGGTAAGTGAGGAGCCAGCCATTTGACGAGCGGGTGTCCACGTGTACGGGTGCGAGCGCTATCCCCCCACACGGGGTTAGGCCACGGCCTTAGGTGGACGTCTGCCGACCAGCCCCGGCTGATCCAGAACTTCTGATGTGGAGAGCGGTTTTGACAGATCCTCCCTGGTTCTAGCGGGTCAAGCCTCTGATGGGGGGTGGGGGTTATTTGTAACCCATCCCAGAACTCTCTGGGGGAGACTCAGACGGCCAGTCTGTCTACTCAGTTGTCCTATACTGGTGTCTGTGGTTTGGGAGGAAGGGAGTGCCCTGCTTTGTTGGCCTCCTCTTCAAACCTACCTGGGCCCACGAATCACTCTTCTTGGTTACATCACGAAACGTAGGTTGAGCGAGGCTAGGGGGGAGGGAATTCGACGAGGTCTTTCCCTTGTCCCCCCACCAGCGGCCCACGAAAATCAAAACGGCGTGAAGAGAGGGAACGCCGAAAGCACCTGGAGTCGGCCGTCCGCACCTCCGGAGGAGGTGGACGGGGTACGGTGCGGGCATGACCGGATGGGACAGCTTTGCATCAAGGTGAGAGGTCGGCGTCCGAAGGCCAGAGGGCGGTGCGCGAGCACGTTTACACTGGCCGCGGAAGCTGTCCTGGGTAGCCCTGTATGGCGTCTGGACCTGACGGCGCACGCACTTACAACCCGCTGCTTCCTAGCCCCCGGAAGGGGAGGCGGATGTCACTCGTGGTTCATCCCAGACCACGGTGCAAACTACCTGGTTGATCCTGCCAGTAACATATGCTTGTCTCAAAGATTAAGCCATGCAGGTCTAAGTGCACACGGCCGGTACAGTGAAACTGCGAATGGCTCATTAAATCAGTTATGGTTCCTTTGATCGCTCCACACGTTACTCGGATAACTGTGGTAATTCTAGAGCTAATACATGCAAACGAGCGCTGACCCTTCGGGGGATGCGTGCATTTATCAGACCCAAAACCCATCCGGGGGGCTCGGGCCCCCCGGCCGCTTTGGTGACTCTAGATAACCTCGGGCCGATCGCGCGCCCTCCGCGGCGGCGACGTCTCATTCGAATGTCTGCCCTATCAACTTTCGATGGTACCATAGTCGGCTACCATGGTGACCACGGGTAACGGGGAATCAGGGTTCGATTCCGGAGAGGGAGCCTGAGAAACGGCTACCACATCCAAGGAAGGCAGCAGGCGCGCAAATTACCCATTCCCGACACGGGGAGGTAGTGACGAAAAATAACGATACAGGTCTCTTTCGAGGCCCTGTAATCGGAATGAGCGTATCCTAAACCCATGGGTGAGGACCCATTGGAGGGCAAGTCTGGTGCCAGCAGCCGCGGTAATTCCAGCTCCAATAGCGTATATTAAAGTTGCTGCAGTTAAAAAGCTCGTAGTTGGATGTCGGGAGTGGGCTGGCGGTCCGCCGCGAGGCGTGCCACCGCCTGTCTCAGACCCTGTCTCCCGGTGCCCCCCGGATGCCCTTGGCTGGGTGTCCGGACGGGGCTCGGAGCGTTTACTTTGAAAAAATTAGAGTGTTCAAAGCGGGCCCGCTTCTCGCCTGAATACCTGAGCTAGGAATAATGGAATAGGACTCCGGTTCTATTTTGTGGGTTTCCTGAACCAGGGCCATGATTAAGAGGGACGGCCGGGGGCATTCGTATTGCGCCGCTAGAGGTGAAATTCTTGGACCGGCGCAAGACGGACGAAAGCGAAAGCATTTGCCAAGAATGTTTTCATTAATCAAGAACGAAAGTCGGAGGTTCGAAGACGATCAGATACCGTCGTAGTTCCGACCGTAAACTATGCCGACCCGCGATCCGGCGGCGTTATTCCCATGACCCGCCGGGCAGCGTGAGGGAAACCACGAGTCTGTGGGTTCCGGGGGGAGTATGGTTGCAAAGCTGAAACTTAAAGGAATTGACGGAAGGGCACCACCAGGAGTGGAGCCTGCGGCTTAATTTGACTCAACACGGGAAACCTCACCCGGCCCGGACACGGAAAGGATTGACAGATTGATAGCTCTTTCTCGATTCTGTGGGTGGTGGTGCATGGCCGTTCTTAGTTGGTGGAGCGATTTGTCTGGTTAATTCCGATAACGAACGAGACTCCGGCATGCTAAATAGTTACGCGGCCCTCCGCGGTCGGCGTCAAACTTCTTAGAGGGACAAGTGGCGTTCAGCCACGCGAGATGGAGCAATAACAGGTCTGTGATGCCCTTAGATGTCCGGGGCTGCACGCGCGCCACAATGGTTGGATCAGCGTGTGCCTACCCTACACCGAGAGGTGCGGGTAATCCGCTGAACCCCATTCGTGATGGGGACTGGGGATTGCAATTATTCCCCATGAACGAGGAATTCCCAGTAAGCGCGGGTCATAAGCTCGCGTTGATTAAGTCCCTGCCCTTTGTACACACCGCCCGTCGCTACTACCGATCGGATGGTTTAGTGAGGTCCTCGGATCGGCCCCGCCGGGGCTCCTCGCGGGCCTTGGCGGAGCGCCGAGAAGTCGATCAAACTTGACTATCTAGAGGAAGTAAAAGTCGTAACAAGGTTTTCGTAGGTGAACCTGCGAAAGGATCATTAACGGGTAACGCTGTCCGGCGTGCCTCCTCTCCCGACCCCCTCGACTTCGCCGTCCCCCCGCGTCGGGGCCCAGGGTCGAAAGGGTCTTCGGGGTTGCTGTTACACGTGGTCGCTTGCAGGTCAGGCTGGACAGAAGGCATAAAGGAGGAGCCTAGTCCCTCCCACCCCTTCCTCGTCCTCCGCCTCTTCCTCCGCGTCGTCCTTCAGCACCCCCCCCCCGCAGGCCCCGGTATTCTCTGGGTTCCAGCGCGAGAGACGCGTCGTTCAAAAAACTC
>NW_027658403.1:162774-165274 GCF_041902795.1 Electrophorus electricus
TCCGACCAGGGTGCACCCTGCCGGGCATGGTTAGCCGCCAGCCCCCTTCCTGGAGGTCTGGTTGGCACGGGGTTTTGATTTATCGGTTTCATATCTCTGGGCTCCTTGGGAGCAGAAAGTCGGTTGAGGGCCCTTTGGAAAGAGCCGGGGCTGCCGTTTAACGCTGTCCAAGCGGCAGGCGAAGCGCACCCACCGTTTTTACGCTATGATTTTTTAAAACCGCCGGGGCGGCAAACACAGGGCCGGTCGGGTTTGAAGACGAATATCTCTTCGGCCCTTGGGAGGAGAGAAGCAGCGCGGGTCACCTTTGAACGCGCTCGCTGCCAGGAACGTCTGGCGTAAAAGTTTCGTGGGAATCGGACGTTCCTAGGCTGAGAAGCGAGCGCCCGCCCTCGGGCGGTCGGGGGCCCCTTTCTCATTCCCCGTCTGGGCTAAAAATACGAGGTCGGACCCGATGGACTCGGGAGACTGGAGAGTACCAGGGAGACCCTGGAAGCAGGCGACCCGACCCACGCTTCGCTGTCTCCTCGGCCCTCGGGAGTAGAAGCGCGGGGACGGTGGCGTGGGCAGCAGGGGGCGCTCCTGGCCATGCCCAGCGAGTTTCGTGCGAATCGGACCTGGTCCGGAAGAGATACGAAGGGAAAACTCATTACTCGTCGGGGTGGCACATCCAGGCTCTCGACCCTCCCAAAGTGTCCGACCAGGGTGCACCCTGCCGGGCTAAGAGAACAGCCAGGTGAACCCTGGAGGTTCCGAACTCCAGACCCCTGGACCCGACGGCTCAGTCCGCCTCAGGTGCACTACAGAGGTCCTCGGGCTGTCCCTGAGTGCATTAAAACGGAAATCAGAATTACTCCCCCGGGTGGCACTTCCAGGCTCTCGACCCTCCCAAAGTGTCCGACCAGGGTGCACCCTGCTGGGCATGGTTAGCCGCCAGCCCCCTTCCTGGAGGTCTGGTTGGCACGGGGTTTTGCAAATAGGTCCCGTCGGGTATATGGGAGAGCAAAGAGAATCAATGGGGTCCAAGCACTAAATTCATCCAGTGGCGTTCTCTGGAAGCCCAAGGGGAGTCCGAGGGGTGTTCGGCCGGCAAGGGGAGCTCTCCCTCGGACACATGATCAAACGCCTGTCCCCTACCGGAAAGTGGTGTGCTCTGGATGCCCCCCCCCCCCCCCATCCCCCGAGGGGGGTGCTTATCCCGCGAGGGGAGCCCTCCTCGGGTTAAGTGAACCATCATGCCGATTCCCCTATGGAAGTGGGCACATCCAGGCACACAGTCTGCTTTGCTCTCCCCGACCCGAGTGCGTCTGTTGGGCTGAGTGTACGCCCAGGCAACTGGATCCAATGGCTCAGTCCGCCGCAGCGTGCTTCGACGATGGGTCGTACAGCCATGCCACCAGGGTGGGCGTGTTTGTAAATGTACCAGTGGATTCTCGTCGGCCTGCCACATCCATGGTATCGACCCACCAGGCCTGTCCGACCAGGGGTTGACCCTGGACGGGCACGGTCTGTGGTTTGGCCCTTGTCCTAGATGAAATCGGGCACGGGGTTTTCTGGCCAGGTACCATCGGGTTACTGGGAGAGCGGCTTCGGTCTCCAGGTGAGACCAATGGTGAAGCAGCACGAGGCAATGGAGAGCATGCAAAGCGATGGGGAAGCCATGCACGGCAATGGCCACGAAAAAAAAAAAAAAATCACCACGGAAGGAACGTGAAGAACAAGGAGGAGTGTAGTGACACTGCCCAAAGCTGCCCGGTGTTGCAGGGGTCTATTGGTGTGTTGCTTCCTTGTTTGGTAGAGTGGAGTACCAGACCCGCCAGGGGTAGGCAAACCATTCCCCCTACGGTAAGTGAGGAGCCAGCCATTTGACGAGCGGGTGTCCACGTGTACGGGTGCGAGCGCTATCCCCCCACACGGGGTTAGGCCACGGCCTTAGGTGGACGTCTGCCGACCAGCCCCGGCTGATCCAGAACTTCTGATGTGGAGAGCGGTTTTGACAGATCCTCCCTGGTTCTAGCGGGTCAAGCCTCTGATGGGGGGTGGGGGTTATTTGTAACCCATCCCAGAACTCTCTGGGGGAGACTCAGACGGCCAGTCTGTCTACTCAGTTGTCCTATACTGGTGTCTGTGGTTTGGGAGGAAGGGAGTGCCCTGCTTTGTTGGCCTCCTCTTCAAACCTACCTGGGCCCACGAATCACTCTTCTTGGTTACATCACGAAACGTAGGTTGAGCGAGGCTAGGGGGGAGGGAATTCGACGAGGTCTTTCCCTTGTCCCCCCACCAGCGGCCCACGAAAATCAAAACGGCGTGAAGAGAGGGAACGCCGAAAGCACCTGGAGTCGGCCGTCCGCACCTCCGGAGGAGGTGGACGGGGTACGGTGCGGGCATGACCGGATGGGACAGCTTTGCATCAAGGTGAGAGGTCGGCGTCCGAAGGCCAGAGGGCGGTGCGCGAGCACGTTTACACTGGCCGCGGAAGCTGTCCTGGGTAGCCCTGTAT
>NW_027658403.1:175274-182774 GCF_041902795.1 Electrophorus electricus
AAAGTGATTGAAGTGTGCCCAGGCCCAGAGCTACTTTGCTGGGCATGACTGTGTTTGACCTCTTGGGCCTGGAAGTCTGGTGGTAGTAGTAGTATGATTTAAAGGCACAAAGTGATTGAAGTGTGCCCAGGCCCAGAGCTACTTTGCTGGGCATGACTGTGTTTGACCTCTTGGCTCTGGAAGTCTATTTCTAGGCTTATATAAAGGGTCAAACTTCTTGAAGTGTGCCCAGGCCCAGAGCTACTTTGCTGGGCATGACTGTGTTTGACCTCTGGGGCCTGGAAGTCTGGTAGTAGTAGTATGATTTAAAGGCACAAAGTGATTGAAGTGTGCCCAGGCCCAGAGCTACTTTGCTGGGCATGAATGTGTTTGAACTCTTGGGCCTGGAAGTCTATTTCTAGGCTTATATAAAGGGTCAAACTTCTTGAAGTGTGCCCAGGCCCAGAGCTACTTTGCTGGGCATGACTGTGTTTGACCTCTTGGGCCTGGAAGTCTGGTAGTAGTAGTAGTAGTAGTAGTAGTAGTAGTAGTAGTAGTAGTAGTATGATTTAAAGGTACAAAGTGAATGAAGTGTGCCCAGGCCCACAGCTACTTTGCTGGGCATGACTGTGTTTGACCTCTTGGGCCTGAAAGTCTATTTCTAGGCTTATATAAAGGGTCAAACTTCTTGAAGTGTGCCCAGGCCCAGAGCTACTTTGCTGGGCATGACTGTGTTTGACCTCTGGGGCCTGGAAGTCTGGTAGTAGTAGTATGATTTAAAGACACAAAGTGATTGAAGTGTGCCCAGGCCCAGAGCTACTTTGCTGGGCATGAATGTGTTTGAACTCTTGGGCCTGGAAGTCTGGTAGTAGTAGTATGATTTAAAGGTACAAAGTGAATGAAGTGTGCCCAGGCCCAGAGCTACTTTGCTGTGCATGACTGTGTTTGACCTCTTGGCTCTGGAAGTCTATTTCTAGGCTTATATAAAGGGTCAAACTTCTTGAAGTGTGCCCAGGCCCAGAGCTACTTTGCTGGGCATGACTGTGTTTGACCTCTGGGGCCTGGAAGTCTGGTAGTAGTAGTATGATTTAAAGGCACAAAGTGATTGAAGTGTGCCCAGGCCCAGAGCTACTTTGCTGGGCATGATTCTGTGACCTCTTGGGTCTGGAAATGTGGTACTTTGAAGGATTAAAAGAGTGAAACGGTCTGAAGTGTGCGCAGGTGTAAAGCAACCTTGCTAGGCATGAAGGTGTGACCTCCAGGGCCTGGAAGTCTGGTGGTAGTAGTAGTATGATTTAAAGGCACAAAGTGATTGAAGTGTGCCCAGGCCCAGAGCTACTTTGCTGGGCATGACTGTGTTTGACCTCTTGGGCCTGGAAGTCTGGTGGTAGTAGTAGTATGATTTAAAGGCACAAAGTGATTGAAGTGTGCCCAGGCCCAGAGCTACTTTGCTGGGCATGACTGTGTTTGACCTCTTGGCTCTGGAAGTCTATTTCTAGGCTTATATAAAGGGTCAAACTTCTTGAAGTGTGCCCAGGCCCAGAGCTACTTTGCTGGGCATGACTGTGTTTGACCTCTGGGGCCTGGAAGTCTGGTAGTAGTAGTATGATTTAAAGGCACAAAGTGATTGAAGTGTGCCCAGGCCCAGAGCTACTTTGCTGGGCATGAATGTGTTTGAACTCTTGGGCCTGGAAGTCTATTTCTAGGCTTATATAAAGGGTCAAACTTCTTGAAGTGTGCCCAGGCCCAGAGCTACTTTGCTGGGCATGACTGTGTTTGACCTCTTGGGCCTGGAAGTCTGGTAGTAGTAGTAGTAGTAGTAGTAGTAGTAGTAGTAGTAGTAGTAGTATGATTTAAAGGTACAAAGTGAATGAAGTGTGCCCAGGCCCACAGCTACTTTGCTGGGCATGACTGTGTTTGACCTCTTGGGCCTGAAAGTCTATTTCTAGGCTTATATAAAGGGTCAAACTTCTTGAAGTGTGCCCAGGCCCAGAGCTACTTTGCTGGGCATGACTGTGTTTGACCTCTGGGGCCTGGAAGTCTGGTAGTAGTAGTATGATTTAAAGACACAAAGTGATTGAAGTGTGCCCAGGCCCAGAGCTACTTTGCTGGGCATGAATGTGTTTGAACTCTTGGGCCTGGAAGTCTGGTAGTAGTAGTATGATTTAAAGGTACAAAGTGAATGAAGTGTGCCCAGGCCCAGAGCTACTTTGCTGTGCATGACTGTGTTTGACCTCTTGGCTCTGGAAGTCTATTTCTAGGCTTATATAAAGGGTCAAACTTCTTGAAGTGTGCCCAGGCCCAGAGCTACTTTGCTGGGCATGACTGTGTTTGACCTCTGGGGCCTGGAAGTCTGGTAGTAGTAGTATGATTTAAAGGCACAAAGTGATTGAAGTGTGCCCAGGCCCAGAGCTACTTTGCTGGGCATGATTCTGTGACCTCTTGGGTCTGGAAATGTGGTACTTTGAAGGATTAAAAGAGTGAAACGGTCTGAAGTGTGCGCAGGTGTAAAGCAACCTTGCTAGGCATGAAGGTGTGACCTCCAGGGCCTGGAAGTCTGGTGGTAGTAGTAGTATGATTTAAAGGCACAAAGTGATTGAAGTGTGCCCAGGCCCAGAGCTACTTTGCTGGGCATGACTGTGTTTGACCTCTTGGGCCTGGAAGTCTGGTGGTAGTAGTAGTATGATTTAAAGGCACAAAGTGATTGAAGTGTGCCCAGGCCCAGAGCTACTTTGCTGGGCATGAATGTGTTTGAACTCTTGGGCCTGGAAGTCTATTTCTAGGCTTATATAAAGGGTCAAACATCTTGAAGTGTGCCCAGGCCCAGAGCTACTTTGCTGTGCATGACTGTGGTTGACCTCTTGGCCCTGGAAGTCTGGTGGTAGTAGTAGTATGATTTAAAGGCACAAAGTGAATGAAGTGTGCCCAGGCCCAGAGCTACTTTGCTGGGCATGAATGTGTTTGAACTCTTGGGCCTGGAAGTCTGGTAGTAGTAGTAGTAGTAGTAGTAGTAGTAGTAGTATGATTTAAAGGCACAAAGTGCTTGAAGTGTGCCCAGGCCCAGAGCTACTTTGCTGTGCATGACTGTGTTTGACCTCTTGGCTCTGGAAGTCTATTTCTAGGCTTATATAAAGGGTCAAACTTCTTGAAGTGTGCCCAGGCCCAGAGCTACTTTGCTGTGTATGACTGTGTGACCTCTTGGCCCTGGAATTCTGGTGGTAGTAGTAGTATGATTTAAAGGCACAAAGTGAATGAAGTGTGCCCAGGCCCAGAGCTACTTTGCTGGGCATGACTGTGTTTGACCTCTTGGGCCTGGAAGTCTGGTAGTAGTAGTATGATTTAAAGGCACAAAGTGATTGAAGTGTGCCCAGGCCCAGAGCTACTTTGCTGGGCATGAATGTGTTTGAACTCTTGGGCCTGGAAGTCTATTTCTAGGCTTATATAAAGGGACAAACTTCTTGAAGTGTGCCCAGGCCCAGAGCTACTTTGCTGTGTATGACTGTGTGACCTCTTGGCCCTGGAATTCTGGTGGTAGTAGTAGTAGTAGTAGTATGATTTAAAGGTACAAAGTGAATGAAGTGTGCCCAGGCCCAGAGCCAGGCCTGGGCAGCAGGGGGCGCTCCTGGCCATGCCCAGCGAGTTTCGTGCGAATCGGACCTGGTCCGGAAGAGATACGAAGGGAAAACTCATTACTCGTCGGGGTGGCACATCCAGGCTCTCGACCCTCCCAAAGCGTCCGACCAGGGTGCACCCTGCCGGGCATGGTTAGCCGCCAGCCCCCTTCCTGGAGGTCTGGTTGGCACGGGGTTTTGATTTATCGGTTTCATATCTCTGGGCTCCTTGGGAGCAGAAAGTCGGTTGAGGGCCCTTTGGAAAGAGCCGGGGCTGCCGTTTAACGCTGTCCAAGCGGCAGGCGAAGCGCACCCACCGTTTTTACGCTATGATTTTTTAAAACCGCCGGGGCGGCAAACACAGGGCCGGTCGGGTTTGAAGACGAATATCTCTTCGGCCCTTGGGAGGAGAGAAGCAGCGCGGGTCACCTTTGAACGCGCTCGCTGCCAGGAACGTCTGGCGTAAAAGTTTCGTGGGAATCGGACGTTCCTAGGCTGAGAAGCGAGCGCCCGCCCTCGGGCGGTCGGGGGCCCCTTTCTCATTCCCCGTCTGGGCTAAAAATACGAGGTCGGACCCGATGGACTCGGGAGACTGGAGAGTACCAGGGAGACCCTGGAAGCAGGCGACCCGACCCACGCTTCGCTGTCTCCTCGGCCCTCGGGAGTAGAAGCGCGGGGACGGTGGCGTGGGCAGCAGGGGGCGCTCCTGGCCATGCCCAGCGAGTTTCGTGCGAATCGGACCTGGTCCGGAAGAGATACGAAGGGAAAACTCATTACTCGTCGGGGTGGCACATCCAGGCTCTCGACCCTCCCAAAGCGTCCGACCAGGGTGCACCCTGCCGGGCATGGTTAGCCGCCAGCCCCCTTCCTGGAGGTCTGGTTGGCACGGGGTTTTGATTTTTCGGTTTCATATCTCTGGGCTCCTTGGGAGCAGAAAGTCGGTTGAGGGCCCTTTGGAAAGAGCCGGGGCTGCCGTTTAACGCTGTCCAAGCGGCAGGCGAAGCGCACCCACCGTTTTTACGCTATGATTTTTTAAAACCGCCGGGGCGGCAAACACAGGGCCGGTCGGGTTTGAAGACGAATATCTCTTCGGCCCTTGGGAGGAGAGAAGCAGCGCGGGTCACCTTTGAACGCGCTCGCTGCCAGGAACGTCTGGCGTAAAAGTTTCGTGGGAATCGGACGTTCCTAGGCTGAGAAGCGAGCGCCCGCCCTCGGGCGGTCGGGGGCCCCTTTCTCATTCCCCGTCTGGGCTAAAAATACGAGGTCGGACCCGATGGACTCGGGAGACTGGAGAGTACCAGGGAGACCCTGGAAGCAGGCGACCCGACCCACGCTTCGCTGTCTCCTCGGCCCTCGGGAGTAGAAGCGCGGGGACGGTGGCGTGGGCAGCAGGGGGCGCTCCTGGCCATGCCCAGCGAGTTTCGTGCGAATCGGACCTGGTCCGGAAGAGATACGAAGGGAAAACTCATTACTCGTCGGGGTGGCACATCCAGGCTCTCGACCCTCCCAAAGCGTCCGACCAGGGTGCACCCTGCCGGGCATGGTTAGCCGCCAGCCCCCTTCCTGGAGGTCTGGTTGGCACGGGGTTTTGATTTTTCGGTTTCATATCTCTGGGCTCCTTGGGAGCAGAAAGTCGGTTGAGGGCCCTTTGGAAAGAGCCGGGGCTGCCGTTTAACGCTGTCCAAGCGGCAGGCGAAGCGCACCCACCGTTTTTACGCTATGATTTTTTAAAACCGCCGGGGCGGCAAACACAGGGCCGGTCGGGTTTGAAGACGAATATCTCTTCGGCCCTTGGGAGGAGAGAAGCAGCGCGGGTCACCTTTGAACGCGCTCGCTGCCAGGAACGTCTGGCGTAAAAGTTTCGTGGGAATCGGACGTTCCTAGGCTGAGAAGCGAGCGCCCGCCCTCGGGCGGTCGGGGGCCCCTTTCTCATTCCCCGTCTGGGCTAAAAATACGAGGTCGGACCCGAGATGGACTCGGGAGACTGGAGAGTACCAGGGAGACCCTGGAAGCAGGCGACCCGACCCACGCTTCGCTGTCTCCTCGGCCCTCGGGAGTAGAAGTGCGGGGACGGTGGCGTGGGCAGCAGGGGGCGCTCCTGGCCATGCCCAGCGAGTTTCGTGCGAATCGGACCTGGTCCGGAAGAGATACGAAGGGAAAACTCATTACTCGTCGGGGTGGCACATCCAGGCTCTCGACCCTCCCAAAGTGTCCGACCAGGGTGCACCCTGCCGGGCTAAGAGAACAGCCAGGTGAACCCTGGAGGTTCCGAACTCCAGACCCCTGGACCCGACGGCTCAGTCCGCCTCAGGTGCACTACAGAGGTCCTCGGGCTGTCCCTGAGTGCATTAAAACGGAAATCAGAATTACTCCCCCGGGTGGCACTTCCAGGCTCTCGACCCTCCCAAAGTGTCCGACCAGGGTGCACCCTGCTGGGCATGGTTAGCCGCCAGCCCCCTTCCTGGAGGTCTGGTTGGCACGGGGTTTTGCAAATAGGTCCCGTCGGGTATATGGGAGAGCAAAGAGAATCAATGGGGTCCAAGCACTAAATTCATCCAGTGGCGTTCTCTGGAAGCCCAAGGGGAGTCCGAGGGGTGTTCGGCCGGCAAGGGGAGCTCTCCCTCGGACACATGATCAAACGCCTGTCCCCTACCGGAAAGTGGTGTGCTCTGGATGCCCCCCCCCCCCCCATCCCCCGAGGGGGGTGCTTATCCCGCGAGGGGAGCCCTCCTCGGGTTAAGTGAACCATCATGCCGATTCCCCTATGGAAGTGGGCACATCCAGGCACACAGTCTGCTTTGCTCTCCCCGACCCGAGTGCGTCTGTTGGGCTGAGTGTACGCCCAGGCAACTGGATCCAATGGCTCAGTCCGCCGCAGCGTGCTTCGACGATGGGTCGTACAGCCATGCCACCAGGGTGGGCGTGTTTGTAAATGTACCAGTGGATTCTCGTCGGCCTGCCACATCCATGGTATCGACCCACCAGGCCTGTCCGACCAGGGGTTGACCCTGGACGGGCACGGTCTGTGGTTTGGCCCTTGTCCTAGATGAAATCGGGCACGGGGTTTTCTGGCCAGGTACCATCGGGTTACTGGGAGAGCGGCTTCGGTCTCCAGGTGAGACCAATGGTGAAGCAGCACGAGGCAATGGAGAGCATGCAAAGCGATGGGGAAGCCATGCACGGCAATGGCCACGAAAAAAAAAAAAAAATCACCACGGAAGGAACGTGAAGAACAAGGAGGAGTGTAGTGACACTGCCCAAAGCTGCCCGGTGTTGCAGGGGTCTATTGGTGTGTTGCTTCCTTGTTTGGTAGAGTGGAGTACCAGACCCGCCAGGGGTAGGCAAACCATTCCCCCTACGGTAAGTGAGGAGCCAGCCATTTGACGAGCGGGTGTCCACGTGTACGGGTGCGAGCGCTATCCCCCCACACGGGGTTAGGCCACGGCCTTAGGTGGACGTCTGCCGACCAGCCCCGGCTGATCCAGAACTTCTGATGTGGAGAGCGGTTTTGACAGATCCTCCCTGGTTCTAGCGGGTCAAGCCTCTGATGGGGGGTGGGGGTTATTTGTAACCCATCCCAGAACTCTCTGGGGGAGACTCAGACGGCCAGTCTGTCTACTCAGTTGTCCTATACTGGTGTCTGTGGTTTGGGAGGAAGGGAGTGCCCTGCTTTGTTGGCCTCCTCTTCAAAACTACCTGGGCCCACGAATCACTCTTCTTGGTTACATCACGAAACGTAGGTTGAGCGAGGCTAGGGGGGAGGGAATTCGACGAGGTCTTTCCCTTGTCCCCCCACCAGCGGCCCACGAAAATCAAAACGGCGTGAAGAGAGGGAACGCCGAAAGCACCTGGAGTCGGCCGTCCGCACCTCCGGAGGAGGTGGACGGGGTACGGTGCGGGCATGACCGGA
>NW_027658403.1:192774-207774 GCF_041902795.1 Electrophorus electricus
AGTCTGGTAGTAGTAGTATGATTTAAAGGTACAAAGTGAATGAAGTGTGCCCAGGCCCAGAGCTACTTTGCTGGGCATGACTGTGTTTGACCTCTTGGCTCTGGAAGTCTATTTCTAGGCTTATATAAAGGGTCAAACTTCTTGAAGTGTGCCCAGGCCCAGAGCTACTTTGCTGGGCATGACTGTGTTTGACCTCTGGGGCCTGGAAGTCTGGTAGTAGTAGTATGATTTAAAGGCACAAAGTGATTGAAGTGTGCCCAGGCCCAGAGCTACTTTGCTGGGCATGAATGTGTTTGAACTCTTGGGCCTGGAAGTCTGGTAGTAGTAGTATGATTTAAAGGCACAAAGTGAATGAAGTGTGCCCAGGCCCAGAGCTACTTTGCTGGGCATGACTGTGTTTGACCTCTTGGCTCTGGAAGTCTATTTCTAGGCTTATATACAGGGTCAAACATCTTGAAGTGTGCCCAGGCCCAGAGCTACTTTGCTGGGCATGAATGTGTTTGAACTCTTGGGCCTGGAAGTCTGGTAGTAGTAGTATGATTTAAAGGCACAAAGTGATTGAAGTGTGCCCAGGCCCAGAGCTACTTTGCTGGGCATGACTGTGTTTGACCTCTTGGGCCTGGAAGTCTGGTAGTAGTAGTATGATTTAAAGGCACAAAGTGATTGAAGTGTGCCCAGGCCCAGAGCTACTTTGCTGGGCATGAATGTGTTTGACCTCTTGGGCCTGGAAGTCTGGTGGTAGTAGTAGTATGATTTAAAGGCACAAAGTGAATGAAGTGTGCCCAGGCCCAGAGCTACTTTGCTGTGCATGACTGTGTTTGACCTCTTGGCTCTGGAAGTCTATTTCTAGGCTTATATAAAGGGTCAAACTTCTTGAAGTGTGCCCAGGCCCAGAGCTACTTTGCTGGGCATGACTGTGTTTGACCTCTGGGGCCTGGAAGTCTGGTAGTAGTAGTATGATTTAAAGGCACAAAGTGATTGAAGTGTGCCCAGGCCCAGAGCTACTTTGCTGGGCATGAATGTGTTTGAACTCTTGGGCCTGGAAGTCTGGTAGTAGTAGTATGATTTAAAGGCACAAAGTGAATGAAGTGTGCCCAGGCCCAGAGCTACTTTGCTGGGCATGACTGTGTTTGACCTCTTGGCTCTGGAAGTCTATTTCTAGGCTTATATACAGGGTCAAACATCTTGAAGTGTGCCCAGGCCCAGAGCTACTTTGCTGGGCATGAATGTGTTTGAACTCTTGGGCCTGGAAGTCTGGTAGTAGTAGTATGATTTAAAGGCACAAAGTGATTGAAGTGTGCCCAGGCCCAGAGCTACTTTGCTGGGCATGACTGTGTTTGACCTCTTGGCTCTGGAAGTCTATTTCTAGGCTTATATAAAGGGTCAAACATCTTGAAGTGTGCCCAGGCCCAGAGCTACTTTGCTGGGCATGAATGTGTTTGAACTCTTGGGCCTGGAAGTCTGGTAGTAGTAGTATGATTTAAAGGCACAAAGTGATTGAAGTGTGCCCAGGCCCAGAGCTACTTTGCTGGGCATGACTGTGTTTGACCTCTTGGGCCTGGAAGTCTGGTGGTAGTAGTAGTATGATTTAAAGGCACAAAGTGATTGAAGTGTGCCCAGGCCCAGAGCTACTTTGCTGGGCATGAATGTGTTTGAACTCTTGGGCCTGGAAGTCTATTTCTAGGCTTATATAAAGGGTCAAACATCTTGAAGTGTGCCCAGGCCCAGAGCTACTTTGCTGTGCATGACTGTGGTTGACCTCTTGGCCCTGGAAGTCTGGTGGTAGTAGTAGTATGATTTAAAGGCACAAAGTGAATGAAGTGTGCCCAGGCCCAGAGCTACTTTGCTGGGCATGAATGTGTTTGAACTCTTGGGCCTGGAAGTCTGGTAGTAGTAGTATGATTTAAAGGCACAAAGTGATTGAAGTGTGCCCAGGCCCAGAGCTACTTTGCTGGGCATGACTGTGTTTGACCTCTTGGGCCTGGAAGTCTGGTGGTAGTAGTAGTATGATTTAAAGGCACAAAGTGATTGAAGTGTGCCCAGGCCCAGAGCTACTTTGCTGGGCATGAATGTGTTTGAACTCTTGGGCCTGGAAGTCTATTTCTAGGCTTATATAAAGGGTCAAACTTCTTGAAGTGTGCCCAGGCCCAGAGCTACTTTGCTGGGCATGACTGTGTTTGACCTCTTGGGCCTGGAAGTCTGGTAGTAGTAGTAGTAGTAGTAGTAGTAGTAGTAGTAGTAGTAGTAGTAGTATGATTTAAAGGTACAAAGTGAATGAAGTGTGCCCAGGCCCACAGCTACTTTGCTGGGCATGACTGTGTTTGACCTCTTGGGCCTGAAAGTCTATTTCTAGGCTTATATAAAGGGTCAAACTTCTTGAAGTGTGCCCAGGCCCAGATCTACTTTGCTGGGCATGACTGTGTTTGACCTCTTGGGCCTGGAAGTCTGGTAGTAGTAGTAGTAGTAGTAGTAGTAGTAGTAGTATGATTTAAAGGTACAAAGTGAATGAAGTGTGCCCAGGCCCAGAGCTACTTTGCTGGGCATGACTGTGTTTGACCTCTTGGGCCTGGAAGTCTATTTCTAGGCTTATATAAAGGGTCAAACTTCTTGAAGTGTGCCCAGGCCCAGAGCTACTTTGCTGTGTATGACTGTGTGACCTCTTGGCCCTGGAATTCTGGTGGTAGTAGTAGTATGATTTAAAGGCACAAAGTGAATGAAGTGTGCCCAGGCCCAGAGCTACTTTGCTGGGCATGACTGTGTTTGACCTCTTGGGCCTGGAAGTCTGGTAGTAGTAGTAGTAGTAGTAGTAGTAGTAGTAGTAGTAGTATGATTTAAAGGTACAAAGTGAATGAAGTGTGCCCAGGCCCAGAGCTACTTTGCTGGGCATGACTGTGTTTGACCTCTTGGGCCTGGAAGTCTATTTCTAGGCTTATATAAAGGGTCAAACATCTTGAAGTGTGCCCAGGCCCAGAGCTACTTTGCTGGGCATGAATGTGTTTGAACTCTTGGGCCTGGAAGTCTGGTAGTAGTAGTATGATTTAAAGGCACAAAGTGATTGAAGTGTGCCCAGGCCCAGAGCTACTTTGCTGGGCATGACTGTGTTTGACCTCTTGGGCCTGGAAGTCTGGTGGTAGTAGTAGTATGATTTAAAGGCACAAAGTGATTGAAGTGTGCCCAGGCCCAGAGCTACTTTGCTGGGCATGAATGTGTTTGAACTCTTGGGCCTGGAAGTCTGGTAGTAGTAGTATGATTTAAAGGCACAAAGTGATTGAAGTGTGCCCAGGCCCAGAGCTACTTTGCTGGGCATGACTGTGTTTGACCTCTTGGGCCTGGAAGTCTGGTGGTAGTAGTAGTATGATTTAAAGGCACAAAGTGATTGAAGTGTGCCCAGGCCCAGAGCTACTTTGCTGGGCATGAATGTGTTTGAACTCTTGGGCCTGGAAGTCTGGTAGTAGTAGTAGTAGTAGTAGTAGTAGTAGTAGTAGTAGTAGTATGATTTAAAGGTACAAAGTGAATGAAGTGTGCCCAGGCCCAGAGCTACTTTGCTGGGCATGACTGTGTTTGACGTCTTGGGCCTGGAAGTCTGGTAGTAGTAGTATGATTTAAAGGTACAAAGTGAATGAAGTGTGCCCAGGCCCAGAGCTACTTTGCTGGGCATGACTGTGTTTGACCTCTTGGCTCTGGAAGTCTATTTCTAGGCTTATATAAAGGGTCAAACTTCTTGAAGTGTGCCCAGGCCCAGAGCTACTTTGCTGGGCATGACTGTGTTTGACCTCTGGGGCCTGGAAGTCTGGTAGTAGTAGTATGATTTAAAGGCACAAAGTGATTGAAGTGTGCCCAGGCCCAGAGCTACTTTGCTGGGCATGAATGTGTTTGAACTCTTGGGCCTGGAAGTCTGGTAGTAGTAGTATGATTTAAAGGCACAAAGTGAATGAAGTGTGCCCAGGCCCAGAGCTACTTTGCTGGGCATGACTGTGTTTGACCTCTTGGCTCTGGAAGTCTATTTCTAGGCTTATATACAGGGTCAAACATCTTGAAGTGTGCCCAGGCCCAGAGCTACTTTGCTGGGCATGAATGTGTTTGAACTCTTGGGCCTGGAAGTCTGGTAGTAGTAGTATGATTTAAAGGCACAAAGTGATTGAAGTGTGCCCAGGCCCAGAGCTACTTTGCTGGGCATGACTGTGTTTGACCTCTTGGGCCTGGAAGTCTGGTAGTAGTAGTATGATTTAAAGGCACAAAGTGATTGAAGTGTGCCCAGGCCCAGAGCTACTTTGCTGGGCATGAATGTGTTTGACCTCTTGGGCCTGGAAGTCTGGTGGTAGTAGTAGTATGATTTAAAGGCACAAAGTGAATGAAGTGTGCCCAGGCCCAGAGCTACTTTGCTGTGCATGACTGTGTTTGACCTCTTGGCTCTGGAAGTCTATTTCTAGGCTTATATAAAGGGTCAAACTTCTTGAAGTGTGCCCAGGCCCAGAGCTACTTTGCTGGGCATGACTGTGTTTGACCTCTGGGGCCTGGAAGTCTGGTAGTAGTAGTATGATTTAAAGGCACAAAGTGATTGAAGTGTGCCCAGGCCCAGAGCTACTTTGCTGGGCATGAATGTGTTTGAACTCTTGGGCCTGGAAGTCTGGTAGTAGTAGTATGATTTAAAGGCACAAAGTGAATGAAGTGTGCCCAGGCCCAGAGCTACTTTGCTGGGCATGACTGTGTTTGACCTCTTGGCTCTGGAAGTCTATTTCTAGGCTTATATACAGGGTCAAACATCTTGAAGTGTGCCCAGGCCCAGAGCTACTTTGCTGGGCATGAATGTGTTTGAACTCTTGGGCCTGGAAGTCTGGTAGTAGTAGTATGATTTAAAGGCACAAAGTGATTGAAGTGTGCCCAGGCCCAGAGCTACTTTGCTGGGCATGACTGTGTTTGACCTCTTGGCTCTGGAAGTCTATTTCTAGGCTTATATAAAGGGTCAAACATCTTGAAGTGTGCCCAGGCCCAGAGCTACTTTGCTGGGCATGAATGTGTTTGAACTCTTGGGCCTGGAAGTCTGGTAGTAGTAGTATGATTTAAAGGCACAAAGTGATTGAAGTGTGCCCAGGCCCAGAGCTACTTTGCTGGGCATGACTGTGTTTGACCTCTTGGGCCTGGAAGTCTGGTGGTAGTAGTAGTATGATTTAAAGGCACAAAGTGATTGAAGTGTGCCCAGGCCCAGAGCTACTTTGCTGGGCATGAATGTGTTTGAACTCTTGGGCCTGGAAGTCTATTTCTAGGCTTATATAAAGGGTCAAACATCTTGAAGTGTGCCCAGGCCCAGAGCTACTTTGCTGTGCATGACTGTGGTTGACCTCTTGGCCCTGGAAGTCTGGTGGTAGTAGTAGTATGATTTAAAGGCACAAAGTGAATGAAGTGTGCCCAGGCCCAGAGCTACTTTGCTGGGCATGAATGTGTTTGAACTCTTGGGCCTGGAAGTCTGGTAGTAGTAGTATGATTTAAAGGCACAAAGTGATTGAAGTGTGCCCAGGCCCAGAGCTACTTTGCTGGGCATGACTGTGTTTGACCTCTTGGGCCTGGAAGTCTGGTGGTAGTAGTAGTATGATTTAAAGGCACAAAGTGATTGAAGTGTGCCCAGGCCCAGAGCTACTTTGCTGGGCATGAATGTGTTTGAACTCTTGGGCCTGGAAGTCTATTTCTAGGCTTATATAAAGGGTCAAACTTCTTGAAGTGTGCCCAGGCCCAGAGCTACTTTGCTGGGCATGACTGTGTTTGACCTCTTGGGCCTGGAAGTCTGGTAGTAGTAGTAGTAGTAGTAGTAGTAGTAGTAGTAGTAGTAGTAGTATGATTTAAAGGTACAAAGTGAATGAAGTGTGCCCAGGCCCACAGCTACTTTGCTGGGCATGACTGTGTTTGACCTCTTGGGCCTGAAAGTCTATTTCTAGGCTTATATAAAGGGTCAAACTTCTTGAAGTGTGCCCAGGCCCAGATCTACTTTGCTGGGCATGACTGTGTTTGACCTCTTGGGCCTGGAAGTCTGGTAGTAGTAGTAGTAGTAGTAGTAGTAGTAGTAGTATGATTTAAAGGTACAAAGTGAATGAAGTGTGCCCAGGCCCAGAGCTACTTTGCTGGGCATGACTGTGTTTGACCTCTTGGGCCTGGAAGTCTATTTCTAGGCTTATATAAAGGGTCAAACTTCTTGAAGTGTGCCCAGGCCCAGAGCTACTTTGCTGTGTATGACTGTGTGACCTCTTGGCCCTGGAATTCTGGTGGTAGTAGTAGTATGATTTAAAGGCACAAAGTGAATGAAGTGTGCCCAGGCCCAGAGCTACTTTGCTGGGCATGACTGTGTTTGACCTCTTGGGCCTGGAAGTCTGGTAGTAGTAGTAGTAGTAGTAGTAGTAGTAGTAGTAGTAGTATGATTTAAAGGTACAAAGTGAATGAAGTGTGCCCAGGCCCAGAGCTACTTTGCTGGGCATGACTGTGTTTGACCTCTTGGGCCTGGAAGTCTATTTCTAGGCTTATATAAAGGGTCAAACATCTTGAAGTGTGCCCAGGCCCAGAGCTACTTTGCTGGGCATGAATGTGTTTGAACTCTTGGGCCTGGAAGTCTGGTAGTAGTAGTATGATTTAAAGGCACAAAGTGATTGAAGTGTGCCCAGGCCCAGAGCTACTTTGCTGGGCATGACTGTGTTTGACCTCTTGGGCCTGGAAGTCTGGTGGTAGTAGTAGTATGATTTAAAGGCACAAAGTGATTGAAGTGTGCCCAGGCCCAGAGCTACTTTGCTGGGCATGAATGTGTTTGAACTCTTGGGCCTGGAAGTCTGGTAGTAGTAGTATGATTTAAAGGCACAAAGTGATTGAAGTGTGCCCAGGCCCAGAGCTACTTTGCTGGGCATGACTGTGTTTGACCTCTTGGGCCTGGAAGTCTGGTGGTAGTAGTAGTATGATTTAAAGGCACAAAGTGATTGAAGTGTGCCCAGGCCCAGAGCTACTTTGCTGGGCATGAATGTGTTTGAACTCTTGGGCCTGGAAGTCTGGTAGTAGTAGTAGTAGTAGTAGTAGTAGTAGTAGTAGTAGTAGTATGATTTAAAGGTACAAAGTGAATGAAGTGTGCCCAGGCCCAGAGCTACTTTGCTGGGCATGACTGTGTTTGACGTCTTGGGCCTGGAAGTCTGGTAGTAGTAGTATGATTTAAAGGTACAAAGTGAATGAAGTGTGCCCAGGCCCAGAGCTACTTTGCTGGGCATGACTGTGTTTGACCTCTTGGCTCTGGAAGTCTATTTCTAGGCTTATATAAAGGGTCAAACTTCTTGAAGTGTGCCCAGGCCCAGAGCTACTTTGCTGGGCATGACTGTGTTTGACCTCTGGGGCCTGGAAGTCTGGTAGTAGTAGTATGATTTAAAGGCACAAAGTGATTGAAGTGTGCCCAGGCCCAGAGCTACTTTGCTGGGCATGAATGTGTTTGAACTCTTGGGCCTGGAAGTCTGGTAGTAGTAGTATGATTTAAAGGCACAAAGTGAATGAAGTGTGCCCAGGCCCAGAGCTACTTTGCTGGGCATGACTGTGTTTGACCTCTTGGCTCTGGAAGTCTATTTCTAGGCTTATATACAGGGTCAAACATCTTGAAGTGTGCCCAGGCCCAGAGCTACTTTGCTGGGCATGAATGTGTTTGAACTCTTGGGCCTGGAAGTCTGGTAGTAGTAGTATGATTTAAAGGCACAAAGTGATTGAAGTGTGCCCAGGCCCAGAGCTACTTTGCTGGGCATGACTGTGTTTGACCTCTTGGGCCTGGAAGTCTGGTAGTAGTAGTATGATTTAAAGGCACAAAGTGATTGAAGTGTGCCCAGGCCCAGAGCTACTTTGCTGGGCATGAATGTGTTTGACCTCTTGGGCCTGGAAGTCTGGTGGTAGTAGTAGTATGATTTAAAGGCACAAAGTGAATGAAGTGTGCCCAGGCCCAGAGCTACTTTGCTGTGCATGACTGTGTTTGACCTCTTGGCTCTGGAAGTCTATTTCTAGGCTTATATAAAGGGTCAAACTTCTTGAAGTGTGCCCAGGCCCAGAGCTACTTTGCTGGGCATGACTGTGTTTGACCTCTGGGGCCTGGAAGTCTGGTAGTAGTAGTATGATTTAAAGGCACAAAGTGATTGAAGTGTGCCCAGGCCCAGAGCTACTTTGCTGGGCATGAATGTGTTTGAACTCTTGGGCCTGGAAGTCTGGTAGTAGTAGTATGATTTAAAGGCACAAAGTGAATGAAGTGTGCCCAGGCCCAGAGCTACTTTGCTGGGCATGACTGTGTTTGACCTCTTGGCTCTGGAAGTCTATTTCTAGGCTTATATACAGGGTCAAACATCTTGAAGTGTGCCCAGGCCCAGAGCTACTTTGCTGGGCATGAATGTGTTTGAACTCTTGGGCCTGGAAGTCTGGTAGTAGTAGTATGATTTAAAGGCACAAAGTGATTGAAGTGTGCCCAGGCCCAGAGCTACTTTGCTGGGCATGACTGTGTTTGACCTCTTGGCTCTGGAAGTCTATTTCTAGGCTTATATAAAGGGTCAAACATCTTGAAGTGTGCCCAGGCCCAGAGCTACTTTGCTGGGCATGAATGTGTTTGAACTCTTGGGCCTGGAAGTCTGGTAGTAGTAGTATGATTTAAAGGCACAAAGTGATTGAAGTGTGCCCAGGCCCAGAGCTACTTTGCTGGGCATGACTGTGTTTGACCTCTTGGGCCTGGAAGTCTGGTGGTAGTAGTAGTATGATTTAAAGGCACAAAGTGATTGAAGTGTGCCCAGGCCCAGAGCTACTTTGCTGGGCATGAATGTGTTTGAACTCTTGGGCCTGGAAGTCTATTTCTAGGCTTATATAAAGGGTCAAACATCTTGAAGTGTGCCCAGGCCCAGAGCTACTTTGCTGTGCATGACTGTGGTTGACCTCTTGGCCCTGGAAGTCTGGTGGTAGTAGTAGTATGATTTAAAGGCACAAAGTGAATGAAGTGTGCCCAGGCCCAGAGCTACTTTGCTGGGCATGAATGTGTTTGAACTCTTGGGCCTGGAAGTCTGGTAGTAGTAGTATGATTTAAAGGCACAAAGTGATTGAAGTGTGCCCAGGCCCAGAGCTACTTTGCTGGGCATGACTGTGTTTGACCTCTTGGGCCTGGAAGTCTGGTGGTAGTAGTAGTATGATTTAAAGGCACAAAGTGATTGAAGTGTGCCCAGGCCCAGAGCTACTTTGCTGGGCATGAATGTGTTTGAACTCTTGGGCCTGGAAGTCTATTTCTAGGCTTATATAAAGGGTCAAACTTCTTGAAGTGTGCCCAGGCCCAGAGCTACTTTGCTGGGCATGACTGTGTTTGACCTCTTGGGCCTGGAAGTCTGGTAGTAGTAGTAGTAGTAGTAGTAGTAGTAGTAGTAGTAGTAGTAGTATGATTTAAAGGTACAAAGTGAATGAAGTGTGCCCAGGCCCACAGCTACTTTGCTGGGCATGACTGTGTTTGACCTCTTGGGCCTGAAAGTCTATTTCTAGGCTTATATAAAGGGTCAAACTTCTTGAAGTGTGCCCAGGCCCAGATCTACTTTGCTGGGCATGACTGTGTTTGACCTCTTGGGCCTGGAAGTCTGGTAGTAGTAGTAGTAGTAGTAGTAGTAGTAGTAGTATGATTTAAAGGTACAAAGTGAATGAAGTGTGCCCAGGCCCAGAGCTACTTTGCTGGGCATGACTGTGTTTGACCTCTTGGGCCTGGAAGTCTATTTCTAGGCTTATATAAAGGGTCAAACTTCTTGAAGTGTGCCCAGGCCCAGAGCTACTTTGCTGTGTATGACTGTGTGACCTCTTGGCCCTGGAATTCTGGTGGTAGTAGTAGTATGATTTAAAGGCACAAAGTGAATGAAGTGTGCCCAGGCCCAGAGCTACTTTGCTGGGCATGACTGTGTTTGACCTCTTGGGCCTGGAAGTCTGGTAGTAGTAGTAGTAGTAGTAGTAGTAGTAGTAGTAGTAGTATGATTTAAAGGTACAAAGTGAATGAAGTGTGCCCAGGCCCAGAGCTACTTTGCTGGGCATGACTGTGTTTGACCTCTTGGGCCTGGAAGTCTATTTCTAGGCTTATATAAAGGGTCAAACATCTTGAAGTGTGCCCAGGCCCAGAGCTACTTTGCTGGGCATGAATGTGTTTGAACTCTTGGGCCTGGAAGTCTGGTAGTAGTAGTATGATTTAAAGGCACAAAGTGATTGAAGTGTGCCCAGGCCCAGAGCTACTTTGCTGGGCATGACTGTGTTTGACCTCTTGGGCCTGGAAGTCTGGTGGTAGTAGTAGTATGATTTAAAGGCACAAAGTGATTGAAGTGTGCCCAGGCCCAGAGCTACTTTGCTGGGCATGAATGTGTTTGAACTCTTGGGCCTGGAAGTCTGGTAGTAGTAGTATGATTTAAAGGCACAAAGTGATTGAAGTGTGCCCAGGCCCAGAGCTACTTTGCTGGGCATGACTGTGTTTGACCTCTTGGGCCTGGAAGTCTGGTGGTAGTAGTAGTATGATTTAAAGGCACAAAGTGATTGAAGTGTGCCCAGGCCCAGAGCTACTTTGCTGGGCATGAATGTGTTTGAACTCTTGGGCCTGGAAGTCTGGTAGTAGTAGTAGTAGTAGTAGTAGTAGTAGTAGTAGTAGTAGTATGATTTAAAGGTACAAAGTGAATGAAGTGTGCCCAGGCCCAGAGCTACTTTGCTGGGCATGACTGTGTTTGACGTCTTGGGCCTGGAAGTCTGGTAGTAGTAGTATGATTTAAAGGTACAAAGTGAATGAAGTGTGCCCAGGCCCAGAGCTACTTTGCTGGGCATGACTGTGTTTGACCTCTTGGCTCTGGAAGTCTATTTCTAGGCTTATATAAAGGGTCAAACTTCTTGAAGTGTGCCCAGGCCCAGAGCTACTTTGCTGGGCATGACTGTGTTTGACCTCTGGGGCCTGGAAGTCTGGTAGTAGTAGTATGATTTAAAGGCACAAAGTGATTGAAGTGTGCCCAGGCCCAGAGCTACTTTGCTGGGCATGAATGTGTTTGAACTCTTGGGCCTGGAAGTCTGGTAGTAGTAGTATGATTTAAAGGCACAAAGTGAATGAAGTGTGCCCAGGCCCAGAGCTACTTTGCTGTGCATGACTGTGTTTGACCTCTTGGCTCTGGAAGTCTATTTCTAGGCTTATATAAAGAGTCAAACTTCTTGAAGTGTGCCCAGGCCCAGAGCTACTTTGCTGGGCATGACTGTGTTTGACCTCTGGGGCCTGGAAGTCTGGTAGTAGTAGTATGATTTAAAGGCACAAAGTGATTGAAGTGTGCCCAGGCCCAGAGCTACTTTGCTGGGCATGATTCTGTGACCTCTTGGGTCTGGAAATGTGGTACTTTGAAGGATTAAAAGAGTGAAACGGTCTGAAGTGTGCGCAGGTGTAAAGCAACCTTGCTAGGCATGAAGGTGTGACCTCCAGGGCCTGGAAGTCTGGTGGTAGTAGTAGTATGATTTAAAGGCACAAAGTGATTGAAGTGTGCCCAGGCCCAGAGCTACTTTGCTGGGCATGACTGTGTTTGACCTCTTGGGCCTGGAAGTCTGGTGGTAGTAGTAGTATGATTTAAAGGCACAAAGTGATTGAAGTGTGCCCAGGCCCAGAGCTACTTTGCTGGGCATGAATGTGTTTGAACTCTTGGGCCTGGAAGTCTATTTCTAGGCTTATATAAAGGGTCAAACATCTTGAAGTGTGCCCAGGCCCAGAGCTACTTTGCTGTGCATGACTGTGGTTGACCTCTTGGCCCTGGAAGTCTGGTGGTAGTAGTAGTATGATTTAAAGGCACAAAGTGAATGAAGTGTGCCCAGGCCCAGAGCTACTTTGCTGGGCATGAATGTGTTTGAACTCTTGGGCCTGGAAGTCTGGTAGTAGTAGTAGTAGTAGTAGTAGTAGTAGTAGTAGTATGATTTAAAGGCACAAAGTGCTTGAAGTGTGCCCAGGCCCAGAGCTACTTTGCTGTGCATGACTGTGTTTGACCTCTTGGCTCTGGAAGTCTATTTCTAGGCTTATATAAAGGGTCAAACTTCTTGAAGTGTGCCCAGGCCCAGAGCTACTTTGCTGTGTATGACTGTGTGACCTCTTGGCCCTGGAATTCTGGTGGTAGTAGTAGTATGATTTAAAGGCACAAAGTGAATGAAGTGTGCCCAGGCCCAGAGCTACTTTGCTGGGCATGACTGTGTTTGACCTCTTGGGCCTGGAAGTCTGGTAGTAGTAGTATGATTTAAAGGCACAAAGTGATTGAAGTGTGCCCAGGCCCAGAGCTACTTTGCTGGGCATGAATGTGTTTGAACTCTTGGGCCTGGAAGTCTATTTCTAGGCTTATATAAAGGGACAAACTTCTTGAAGTGTGCCCAGGCCCAGAGCTACTTTGCTGTGTATGACTGTGTGACCTCTTGGCCCTGGAATTCTGGTGGTAGTAGTAGTAGTAGTAGTATGATTTAAAGGTACAAAGTGAATGAAGTGTGCCCAGGCCCAGAGCCAGGCCTGGGCAGCAGGGGGCGCTCCTGGCCATGCCCAGCGAGTTTCGTGCGAATCGGACCTGGTCCGGAAGAGATACGAAGGGAAAACTCATTACTCGTCGGGGTGGCACATCCAGGCTCTCGACCCTCCCAAAGCGTCCGACCAGGGTGCACCCTGCCGGGCATGGTTAGCCGCCAGCCCCCTTCCTGGAGGTCTGGTTGGCACGGGGTTTTGATTTATCGGTTTCATATCTCTGGGCTCCTTGGAGCAGAAAGTCGGTTGAGGGCCCTTTGGAAAGAGCCGGGGCTGCCGTTTAACGCTGTCCAAGCGGCAGGCGAAGCGCACCCACCGTTTTTACGCTATGATTTTTTAAAACCGCCGGGGCGGCAAACACAGGGCCGGTCGGGTTTGAAGACGAATATCTCTTCGGCCCTTGGGAGGAGAGAAGCAGCGCGGGTCACCTTTGAACGCGCTCGCTGCCAGGAACGTCTGGCGTAAAAGTTTCGTGGGAATCGGACGTTCCTAGGCTGAGAAGCGAGCGCCCGCCCTCGGGCGGTCGGGGCCCCTTTCTCATTCCCCGTCTGGGCTAAAAATACGAGGTCGGACCCGATGGACTCGGGAGACTGGAGAGTACCAGGGAGACCCTGGAAGCAGGCGACCCGACCCACGCTTCGCTGTCTCCTCGGCCCTCGGGAGTAGAAGCGCGGGGACGGTGGCGTGGGCAGCAGGGGGCGCTCCTGGCCATGCCCAGCGAGTTTCGTGCGAATCGGACCTGGTCCGGAAGAGATACGAAGGGAAAACTCATTACTCGTCGGGGTGGCACATCCAGGCTCTCGACCCTCCCAAAGCGTCCGACCAGGGTGCACCCTGCCGGGCATGGTTAGCCGCCAGCCCCCTTCCTGGAGGTCTGGTTGGCACGGGGTTTTGATTTTTCGGTTTCATATCTCTGGGCTCCTTGGGAGCAGAAAGTCGGTTGAGGGCCCTTTGGAAAGAGCCGGGGCTGCCGTTTAACGCTGTCCAAGCGGCAGGCGAAGCGCACCCACCGTTTTTACGCTATGATTTTTTAAAACCGCCGGGGCGGCAAACACAGGGCCGGTCGGGTTTGAAGACGAATATCTCTTCGGCCCTTGGGAGGAGAGAAGCAGCGCGGGTCACCTTTGAACGCGCTCGCTGCCAGGAACGTCTGGCGTAAAAGTTTCGTGGGAATCGGACGTTCCTAGGCTGAGAAGCGAGCGCCCGCCCTCGGGCGGTCGGGGGCCCCTTTCTCATTCCCCGTCTGGGCTAAAAATACGAGGTCGGACCCGATGGACTCGGGAGACTGGAGAGTACCAGGGAGACCCTGGAAGCAGGCGACCCGACCCACGCTTCGCTGTCTCCTCGGCCCTCGGGAGTAGAAGCGCGGGGACGGTGGCGTGGGCAGCAGGGGGCGCTCCTGGCCATGCCCAGCGAGTTTCGTGCGAATCGGACCTGGTCCGGAAGAGATACGAAGGGAAAACTCATTACTCGTCGGGGTGGCACATCCAGGCTCTCGACCCTCCCAAAGCGTCCGACCAGGGTGCACCCTGCCGGGCATGGTTAGCCGCCAGCCCCCTTCCTGGAGGTCTGGTTGGCACGGGGTTTTGATTTTTCGGTTTCATATCTCTGGGCTCCTTGGGAGCAGAAAGTCGGTTGAGGGCCCTTTGGAAAGAGCCGGGGCTGCCGTTTAACGCTGTCCAAGCGGCAGGCGAAGCGCACCCACCGTTTTTACGCTATGATTTTTTAAAACCGCCGGGGCGGCAAACACAGGGCCGGTCGGGTTTGAAGACGAATATCTCTTCGGCCCTTGGGAGGAGAGAAGCAGCGCGGGTCACCTTTGAACGCGCTCGCTGCCAGGAACGTCTGGCGTAAAAGTTTCGTGGGAATCGGACGTTCCTAGGCTGAGAAGCGAGCGCCCGCCCTCGGGCGGTCGGGGGCCCCTTTCTCATTCCCCGTCTGGGCTAAAAATACGAGGTCGGACCCGATGGACTCGGGAGACTGGAGAGTACCAGGGAGACCCTGGAAGCAGGCGACCCGACCCACGCTTCGCTGTCTCCTCGGCCCTCGGGAGTAGAAGCGCGGGGACGGTGGCGTGGGCAGCAGGGGGCGCTCCTGGCCATGCCCAGCGAGTTTCGTGCGAATCGGACCTGGTCCGGAAGAGATACGAAGGGAAAACTCATTACTCGTCGGGGTGGCACATCCAGGCTCTCGACCCTCCCAAAGTGTCCGACCAGGGTGCACCCTGCCGGGCTAAGAGAACAGCCAGGTGAACCCTGGAGGTTCCGAACTCCAGACCCCTGGACCCGACGGCTCAGTCCGCCTCAGGTGCACTACAGAGGTCCTCGGGCTGTCCCTGAGTGCATTAAAACGGAAATCAGAATTACTCCCCCGGGTGGCACTTCCAGGCTCTCGACCCTCCCAAAGTGTCCGACCAGGGTGCACCCTGCTGGGCATGGTTAGCCGCCAGCCCCCTTCCTGGAGGTCTGGTTGGCACGGGGTTT
>NW_027658404.1:0-10000 GCF_041902795.1 Electrophorus electricus
TAGTAGTAGTAGTAGTATAGTAGTAGTAGTATGATTTAAAGGTACAAAGTGAATGAAGTGTGCCCAGGCCCAGAGCTACTTTGCTGGGCATGACTGTGTTTGACGTCTTGGGCCTGGAAGTCTGGTAGTAGTAGTATGATTTAAAGGTACAAAGTGAATGAAGTGTGCCCAGGCCCAGAGCTACTTTGCTGGGCATGACTGTGTTTGACCTCTTGGCTCTGGAAGTCTATTTCTAGGCTTATATAAAGGGTCAAACTTCTTGAAGTGTGCCCAGGCCCAGAGCTACTTTGCTGGGCATGACTGTGTTTGACCTCTGGGGCCTGGAAGTCTGGTAGTAGTAGTATGATTTAAAGGCACAAAGTGATTGAAGTGTGCCCAGGCCCAGAGCTACTTTGCTGGGCATGAATGTGTTTGAACTCTTGGGCCTGGAAGTCTGGTAGTAGTAGTATGATTTAAAGGCACAAAGTGAATGAAGTGTGCCCAGGCCCAGAGCTACTTTGCTGGGCATGACTGTGTTTGACCTCTTGGCTCTGGAAGTCTATTTCTAGGCTTATATACAGGGTCAAACATCTTGAAGTGTGCCCAGGCCCAGAGCTACTTTGCTGGGCATGAATGTGTTTGAACTCTTGGGCCTGGAAGTCTGGTAGTAGTAGTATGATTTAAAGGCACAAAGTGATTGAAGTGTGCCCAGGCCCAGAGCTACTTTGCTGGGCATGACTGTGTTTGACCTCTTGGGCCTGGAAGTCTGGTAGTAGTAGTATGATTTAAAGGCACAAAGTGATTGAAGTGTGCCCAGGCCCAGAGCTACTTTGCTGGGCATGAATGTGTTTGACCTCTTGGGCCTGGAAGTCTGGTGGTAGTAGTAGTATGATTTAAAGGCACAAAGTGAATGAAGTGTGCCCAGGCCCAGAGCTACTTTGCTGTGCATGACTGTGTTTGACCTCTTGGCTCTGGAAGTCTATTTTCTAGGCTTATATAAAGGGTCAAACTTCTTGAAGTGTGCCCAGGCCCAGAGCTACTTTGCTGGGCATGACTGTGTTTGACCTCTGGGGCCTGGAAGTCTGGTAGTAGTAGTATGATTTAAGGCACAAAGTGATTGAAGTGTGCCCAGGCCCAGAGCTACTTTGCTGGGCATGAATGTGTTTGAACTCTTGGGCCTGGAAGTCTGGTAGTAGTAGTATGATTTAAAGGCACAAAGTGATTGAAGTGTGCCCAGGCCCAGAGCTACTTTGCTGGGCATGACTGTGTTTGACCTCTTGGGCCTGGAAGTCTGGTGGTAGTAGTAGTATGATTTAAAGGCACAAAGTGATTGAAGTGTGCCAGGCCCAGAGCTACTTTGCTGGGCATGAATGTGTTTGAACTCTTGGGCCTGGAAGTCTGGTAGTAGTAGTAGTAGTAGTAGTAGTAGTAGTAGTAGTAGTAGTATGATTTAAAGGTACAAAGTGAATGAAGTGTGCCCAGGCCCAGAGCTACTTTGCTGGGCATGACTGTGTTTGACGTCTTGGGCCTGGAAGTCTGGTAGTAGTAGTATGATTTAAAGGTACAAAGTGAATGAAGTGTGCCAGGCCCAGCGCTACTTTACTGGGCATGACTGTGTTTGACCTCTTGGCTCTGGAAGTCTATTTCTAGGCTTATATAAAGGGTCAAACTTCTTGAAGTGTGCCCAGGCCCAGAGCTACTTTGCTGGGCATGACTGTGTTTGACCTCTGGGGCCTGGAAGTCTGGTAGTAGTAGTATGATTTAAAGGCACAAAGTGATTGAAGTGTGCCCAGGCCCAGAGCTACTTTGCTGGGCATGAATGTGTTTGAACTCTTGGGCCTGGAAGTCTGGTAGTAGTAGTATGATTTAAAGGCACAAAGTGAATGAAGTGTGCCCAGGCCCAGAGCTACTTTGCTGGGCATGACTGTGTTTGACCTCTTGGCTCTGGAAGTCTATTTCTAGGCTTATATACAGGGTCAAACATCTTGAAGTGTGCCCAGGCCCAGAGCTACTTTGCTGGGCATGAATGTGTTTGAACTCTTGGGCCTGGAAGTCTGGTAGTAGTAGTATGATTTAAAGGCAACAAAGTGATTGAAGTGTGCCCAGGCCCAGAGCTACTTTGCTGGGCATGACTGTGTTTGACCTCTTGGGCCTGGAAGTCTGGTAGTAGTAGTATGATTTAAAGGCACAAAGTGATTGAAGTGTGCCCAGGCCCAGAGCTACTTTGCTGGCATGAATGTGTTTGACCTCTTGGGCCTGGAAGTCTGGTGGTAGTAGTAGTATGATTTAAAGGCACAAAGTGAATGAAGTGTGCCCAGGCCCAGAGCTACTTTGCTGTGCATGACTGTGTTTGACCTCTTGGCTCTGGAAGTCTATTTCTAGGCTTATATAAAGGGTCAAACTTCTTGAAGTGTGCCCAGGCCCAGAGCTACTTTGCTGGGCATGACTGTGTTTGACCTCTGGGGCCTGGAAGTCTGGTAGTAGTAGTATGATTTAAAGGCACAAAGTGATTGAAGTGTGCCCAGGCCCAGAGCTACTTTGCTGGGCATGAATGTGTTTGAACTCTTGGGCCTGGAAGTCTGGTAGTAGTAGTATGATTTAAAGGCACAAAGTGAATGAAGTGTGCCCAGGCCCAGAGCTACTTTGCTGGGCATGACTGTGTTTGACCTCTTGGCTCTGGAAGTCTATTTCTAGGCTTATATACAGGGTCAAACATCTTGAAGTGTGCCCAGGCCCAGAGCTACTTTGCTGGGCATGAATGTGTTTGAACTCTTGGGCCTGGAAGTCTGGTAGTAGTAGTATGATTTAAAGGCACAAAGTGATTGAAGTGTGCCCAGGCCCAGAGCTACTTTGCTGGGCATGACTGTGTTTGACCTCTTGGGCCTGGAAGTCTGGTAGTAGTAGTATGATTTAAAGGCACAAAGTGATTGAAGTGTGCCCAGGCCCAGAGCTACTTTGCTGGGCATGAATGTGTTTGACCTCTTGGGCCTGGAAGTCTGGTGGTAGTAGTAGTATGATTTAAAGGCACAAAGTGAATGAAGTGTGCCCAGGCCCAGAGCTACTTTGCTGTGCATGACTGTGTTTGACCTCTTGGCTCTGGAAGTCTATTTCTAGGCTTATATAAAGGGTCAAACTTCTTGAAGTGTGCCCAGGCCCAGAGCTACTTTGCTGGGCATGACTGTGTTTGACCTCTGGGGCCTGGAAGTCTGGTAGTAGTAGTATGATTTAAAGGCACAAAGTGATTGAAGTGTGCCCAGGCCCAGAGCTACTTTGCTGGGCATGAATGTGTTTGAAACTCTTGGGCCTGGAAGTCTGGTAGTAGTAGTATGATTTAAAGGCACAAAGTGAATGAAGTGTGCCCAGGCCCAGAGCTACTTTGCTGGGCATGACTGTGTTTGACCTCTTGGCTCTGGAAGTCTATTTCTAGGCTTATATACAGGGTCAAACATCTTGAAGTGTGCCCAGGCCCAGAGCTACTTTGCTGGGCATGAATGTGTTTGAACTCTTGGGCCTGGAAGTCTGGTAGTAGTAGTATGATTTAAAGGCACAAAGTGATTGAAGTGTGCCCAGGCCCAGAGCTACTTTGCTGGGCATGACTGTGTTTGACCTCTTGGCTCTGGAAGTCTATTTCTAGGCTTATATAAAGGGTCAAACATCTTGAAGTGTGCCCAGGCCCAGAGCTACTTTGCTGGGCATGAATGTGTTTGAACTCTTGGGCCTGGAAGTCTGGTAGTAGTAGTATGATTTAAAGGCACAAAGTGATTGAAGTGTGCCCAGGCCCAGAGCTACTTTGCTGGGCATGACTGTGTTTGACCTCTTGGGCCTGGAAGTCTGGTGGTAGTAGTAGTATGATTTAAAGGCACAAAGTGATTGAAGTGTGCCCAGGCCCAGAGCTACTTTGCTGGGCATGAATGTGTTTGAACTCTTGGGCCTGGAAGTCTATTTCTAGGCTTATATAAAGGGTCAAACATCTTGAAGTGTGCCCAGGCCCAGAGCTACTTTGCTGTGCATGACTGTGGTTGACCTCTTGGCCCTGGAAGTCTGGTGGTAGTAGTAGTATGATTTAAAGGCACAAAGTGAATGAAGTGTGCCCAGGCCCAGAGCTACTTTGCTGGGCATGAATGTGTTTGAACTCTTGGGCCTGGAAGTCTGGTAGTAGTAGTAGTAGTAGTAGTAGTAGTAGTAGTAGTAGTATGATTTAAAGGCACAAAGTGCTTGAAGTGGGCCCAGGCCCAGAGCTACTTGCTGTGCATGACTGTGTTTGACCTCTTGGCTCTGGAAGTCTATTTCTAGGCTTATATAAAGGGTCAAACTTCTTGAAGTGTGCCCAGGCCCAGAGCTACTTTGCTGTGTATGACTGTGTGACCTCTTGGCCCTGGAATTCTGGTGGTAGTAGTAGTATGATTTAAAGGCACAAAGTGAATGAAGTGTGCCCAGGCCCAGAGCTACTTGCTGGGCATGACTGTGTTTGACCTCTTGGGCCTGGAAGTCTGGTAGTAGTAGTATGATTTAAGAGCACAAGTGATTGAAGTGTGCCCAGGCCCAGAGCTACTTTGCTGGGCATGAATGTGGTTTGAACTCTTGGGCCTGGAAGTCTATTTCTAGGCTTATATAAAGGGACAAACTTCTTGAAGTGTGCCCAGGCCAGAGCTACTTTGCTGTGTATGACTGTGTGACCTCTTGGCCCTGGAATTCTGGTGGTAGTAGTAGTAGTAGTAGTATGATTTAAAGGTACAAAGTGAATGAAGTGTGCCCAGGCCCAGAGCCAGGCCTGGGCAGCAGGGGGCGCTCCTGGCCATGCCCAGCGAGTTTCGTGCGAATCGGACCTGGTCCGGAAGAGATACGAAGGGAAAACTCATTACTCGTCGGGGTGGCACATCCAGGCTCTCGACCCTCCCAAAGCGTCCGACCAGGGTGCACCCTGCTGGGCATGGTTAGCCGCCAGCCCCCTTCCTGGAGGTCTGGTTGGCACGGGGTTTTGCAAATAGGTCCCGTCGGGTATATGGGAGAGCAAAGAGAATCAATGGGGTCCAAGCACTAAATTCATCCAGTGGCGTTCTCTGGAAGCCCAAGGGGAGTCCGAGGGGTGTTCGGCCGGCAAGGGGAGCTCTCCCTCGGACACATGATCAAACGCCTGTCCCCTACCGGAAAGTGGTGTGCTCTGGATGCCCCCCCCCCCCCCCATCCCCCGAGGGGGGTGCTTATCCCGCGAGGGGAGCCCTCCTCGGGTTAAGTGAACCATCATGCCGATTCCCTATGGAAGTGGGCACATCCAGGCACACAGTCTGCTTTGCTCTCCCCGACCCGAGTGCGTCTGTTGGGCTGAGTGTACGCCCAGGCAACTGGATCCAAGGCTCAGTCCGCCGCAGCGTGCTTCGACGATGGGTCGTACAGCCATGCCACCAGGGTGGGCGTGTTTGTAAATGTACCAGTGGATTCTCGTCGCCTGCCACATCCATGGTATCGACCCACCAGGCCTGTCCGACCAGGGGTTGACCCTGGACGGGCACGGTCTGTGGTTTGGCCCTTGTCCTAGATGAAATCGGGCACGGGGTTTTCTGGCCAGGTACCATCGGGTTACTGGGAGAGCGGCTTCGGTCTCCAGGTGAGACCAATGGTGAAGCAGCACGAGGCAATGGAGAGCATGCAAAGCGATGGGGAAGCATGCACGGCAATGGCCACGAAAAAAAAAAAAAAATCACCACGGAAGGAACGTGAAGAACAAGGAGGAGTGTAGTGACACTGCCCAAAGCTGCCCGGTGTTGCAGGGGTCTATTGGTGTGTTGCTTCCTTGTTTGGTAGAGTGGAGTACCAGACCCGCCAGGGGTAGGCAAACCATTCCCCCTACGGTAAGTGAGGAGCCAGCCATTTGACGAGCGGGTGTCCACGTGTACGGGTGCGAGCGCTATCCCCCCACACGGGGTTAGGCCACGGCCTTAGGTGGACGTCTGCCGACCAGCCCCGGCTGATCCAGAACTTCTGATGTGGAGAGCGGTTTTGACAGATCCTCCCTGGTTCTAGCGGGTCAAGCCTCTGATGGGGGGTGGGGGTTATTTGTAACCCATCCAGAACTCTCTGGGGGAGACTCAGACGGCCAGTCTGTCTACTCAGTTGTCCTATACTGGTGTCTGTGGTTTGGGAGGAAGGGAGTGCCCTGCTTTGTTGGCCTCCTCTTCAAACCTACCTGGGCCCACGAATCACTCTTCTTGGTTACATCACGAAACGTAGGTTGAGCGAGGCTAGGGGGGAGGGAATTCGACGAGGTCTTTCCCTTGTCCCCCCACCAGCGGCCCACGAAAATCAAAACGGCGTGAAGAGAGGGAACGCCGGAAAGCACCTGGAGTCGGCCGTCCGCACCTCCGGAGGAGGTGGACGGGGTACGGTGCGGGCATGACCGGATGGGACAGCTTTGCATCAAGGTGAGAGGTCGGCGTCCGAAGGCCAGAGGGCGGTGCGCGAGCACGTTTACACTGGCCGCGGAAGCTGTCCTGGGTAGCCCTGTATGGCGTCTGGACCTGACGGCGCACGCACTTACAACCCGCTGCTTCCTAGCCCCCGGAAGGGGAGGCGGATGTCACTCGTGGTTCATCCCAGACCACGGTGCAAACTACCTGGTTGATCCTGCCAGTAACATATGCTTGTCTCAAAGATTAAGCCATGCAGGTCTAAGTGCACACGGCCGGTACAGTGAAACTGCGAATGGCTCATTAAATCAGTTATGGTTCCTTTGATCGCTCCACACGTTACTCGGATAACTGTGGTAATTCTAGAGCTAATACATGCAAACGAGCGCTGACCCTTCGGGGATGCGTGCATTTATCAGACCCAAAACCCATCCGGGGGGCTCGGGCCCCCCGGCCGCTTTGGTGACTCTAGATAACCTCGGGCCGATCGCGCGCCCTCCGCGGCGGCGACGTCTCATTCGAATGTCTGCCCTATCAACTTTCGATGGTACCATAGTCGGCTACCATGGTGACCACGGGTAACGGGGAATCAGGGTTCGATTCCGGAGAGGGGAGCCTGAGAAACGGCTACCACATCCAAGGAAGGCAGCAGGCGCGCAAATTACCCATTCCCGACACGGGGAGGTAGTGACGAAAAATAACGATACAGGTCTCTTTCGAGGCCCTGTAATCGGAATGAGCGTATCCTAAACCCATGGGTGAGGACCCATTGGAGGGCAAGTCTGGTGCCAGCAGCCGCGGTAATTCCAGCTCCAATAGCGTATATTAAAGTTGCTGCAGTTAAAAAGCTCGTAGTTGGATGTCGGGAGTGGCTGGCGGTCCGCCGCGAGGCGTGCCACCGCCTGTCTCAGACCCTGTCTCCCGGTGCCCCCCGGATGCCCTTGGCTGGGTGTCCGGACGGGGCTCGGAGCGTTTACTTTGAAAAATTAGAGTGTTCAAAGCGGGCCCGCTTCTCGCCTGAATACCTGAGCTAGGAATAATGGAATAGGACTCCGGTTCTATTTTGTGGGTTTCCTGAACCAGGGCCATGATTAAGAGGGACGGCCGGGGGCATTCGTATTGCGCCCGCTAGAGGTGAAATTCTTGAACCGGCGAAGACGGACGAAAGCGAAAGCATTTGCCAAGAATGTTTTCATTAATCAAGAACGAAAGTCGGAGGTTCGAAGACGATCAGATACCGTCGTAGTTCCGACCGTAAACTATGCCGACCCGCGATCCGGCGGCGTTATTCCCATGACCCGCCGGGCAGCGTGAGGGAAACCACAAGTCGTGGGTTCCGGGGGGAGTATGGTTGCAAAGCTGAAACTTAAAGGGAATTGACGGAAAGGGCACCACCAGGAGTGGAGCCTGCGGCTTAATTTGACTCAACACGGGAAACCTCACCCGGCCCGGACACGGAAAGGATTGACAGATTGATAGCTCTTTCTCGATTCTGTGGGTGGTGGTGCATGGCCGTTCTTAGTTGGTGGAGCGATTTGTCTGGTTAATTCCGATAACGAACGAGACTCCGGCATGCTAAATAGTTACGCGGCCCTCCGCGGTCGGCGTCAAACTTCTTAGAGGGACAAGTGGCGTTCAGCCACGCGAGATGGAGCAATAACAGGTCTGTGATGCCCTTAGATGTCCGGGGCTGCACGCGCGCCACAATGGTTGGATCAGCGTGTGCCTACCCTACACCGAGAGGTGCGGGTAATCCGCTGAACCCCATTCGTGATGGGGACTGGGGATTGCAATTATTCCCCATGAACGAGGAATTCCCAGTAAGCGCGGGTCATAAGCTCGCGTTGATTAAGTCCCTGCCCTTTGTACACACCGCCCGTCGCTACTACCGATGGATGGTTTAGTGAGGTCCTCGGATCGGCCCCGCCGGGGCTCCTCGCGGGCCTTGGCGGAGCGCCGAGAAGTCGATCAAAACTTGACTATCTAGAGGAAGTAAAAGTCGTAACAAGGTTTTCGTAGGTGAACCTGCGAAAGGATCATTAACGGGTAACGCTGTCCGGCGTGCCTCCTCTCCCGACCCCCTCGACTTCGCCGTCCCCCCGCGTCGGGGCCCAGGGTCGAAAGGGTCTTCGGGGTTGCTGTTACACGTGGTCGCTTGCAGGTCAGGCTGGACAGAAGGCATAAAGGAGGAGCCTAGTCCCTCCCACCCCTTCCTCGTCCTCCGCCTCTTCCTCCGCGTCGTCCTTCAGCACCCCCCCCCCGCAGGCCCCGGTATTCTCTGGGTTCCAGCGCGAGAGACGCGTCGTTCAAAAAAACTCGGCGTCCCCGCTCGTCGGGCGAAGGCCGGTTTCCCCTCACCTTGCCGGCAGGAGAAGCGCCTGCGAGTCGAGCGGGTCGTACGGGTCCGTCCCGCGCCCTCCCTCTCGCTCGCACGGCCGCTGCCTCCGTCCACCGCGAGGGGTTTTCCTATTTTGTTGTCCTTGTCATTCATCCCCGTCCCCTTGCTCGCTGACGAGCGGACTTTCCGGGGGGGGTTGCGAGCGCTGCTCCTCGTGGGGCAGGCCATGGCCCTTCCTGTGTTCGTCCGCCCACCGGCGTCCTGGGGCGTGGTGGTGGTGGGTGGCGCAGCCGGTTCCCCTGCTTCTCTCTCTCAGAAAGGAGTCTCAGGGGGACCCCCGGCAGGTACCTAGGGCTTGGCCCACGCTACGTGAGTTCCACCCCTTTCGAGGGGTCGGACGGGGCGGGCGCGGAGGGCCGCGGTTCAAAGACTGACTCGTCTGCCACGTGGGGCGTGTGGGCAAAGCGCAACCCGCGCCCGTTTCAACACTCGCAGACGGGGGCGCCTGACCGGTTGGTGAAACCTTTTAAACCTGTCTTTGTAGTCGTGGTGAAAGACCTAAACTGAGCCTGAAATAAAAGAGTACAACTCTTAGCGGTGGATCACTTGGCTCGTGCGTCGATGAAGAACGCAGCCAGCTGCGAGAACTAATGTGAATTGCAGGACACATTGATCATCGACATTTCGAACGCACATTGCGGCCCCGGGTCCATCCCGGGGCTACGCCTGTCTGAGGGTCGCTATTCCTATCTGTCGGACCTGCCTTCTCAGGCGGGACCGCGGTTGGAGGTTCGTAGGTGGGGGGGTGCCCCCTGGCCTCCGTCTTCCTAAAAGCAGACGGTTCCCGGTCGCTGTCTCGGTGAGATCCGGTCGGTGGGTTCGCTGCGGTTGAGTGCCCGTTCTCCGTGCACAAGCTTCTCCTCCCCCGCTTCGGTTCGTTTCGGTTCGTTTCGGCTCCGCTCCTGGCCTGGCCAGGAACGTGGTCCCCTGCGCCCGAGAAAGAAGCGAGCGTGGCTGCCGGTGGGTTCTCTCCGCTTTGGCTGCCCACGTTTTCGCTTCTTTTCTCACCCCCTGCGCAGGCGGATCACGGAAAGGTGTCTGTTCTGTTCCGTTACGTGCGCGAGCGGAGGGAGGTTGTTGTTACATGCGTTCCCCCCCCCCCTCCCCCGGTGGGGGGGGTGGGGGGGTCGGGGTTCGGGTGGCTCTGCCTCTGGCGTTTTCCTTACGGGCCGACCTGTCCGTGGCACGTCCGTGACGTCCCGACCTGTGTCCTCGTTAG
>NW_027658404.1:15000-27500 GCF_041902795.1 Electrophorus electricus
ACCTCTTGGGCCTGGAAGTCAGGTTGTAGTATTATTAAAAAAAAAAGGGTCAAACTGCATGGTCCGCCCAGGCCCAGAGCTACTTTGCTGGGTATGATTCTGTGACCTCTTGGGTCTGGAAATGTGGTACTTTGAATGATTAAAAGAGTGAAACGGTCTGAAGTGTGCGCAGGTGTAAAGCAACCTTGCTAGGCATGAAGGTGTGACCTCCAGGGCCTGGAAGTCTGGTGGTAGTAGTAGTATGATTTAAAGGCACAAAGTGATTGAAGTGTGCCCAGGCCCAGATCTACTTTGCTGGGCATGACTGTGTTTGACCTCTTGGGCCTGGAAGTCTGGTAGTAGTAGTAGTAGTAGTAGTAGTAGTAGTAGTAGTATGATTTAAAGGTACAAAGTGAATGAAGTGTGCCCAGGCCCAGAGCTACTTTGCTGGGCATGACTGTGTTTGACCTCTTGGGCCTGGGAAGTCTATTTCTAGGCTTATATAAAGGGTCAAACTTCTTGAAGTGTGCCCAGGCCCAGAGCTACTTTGCTGTGTATGACTGTGTGACCTCTTGGCCCTGGAATTCTGGTGGTAGTAGTAGTATGATTTAAAGGCACAAAGTGAATGAAGTGTGCCCAGGCCCAGAGCTACTTTGCTGGGCATGACTGTGTTTGACCTCTTGGGCCTGGAAGTCTGGTAGTAGTAGTAGTAGTAGTAGTAGTAGTAGTAGTAGTAGTATGATTTAAAGGTACAAAGTGAATGAAGTGTGCCCAGGCCCAGAGCTACTTTGCTGGGCATGACTGTGTTTGACCTCTTGGGCCTGGAAGTCTATTTCTAGGCTTATATAAAGGGTCAAACTTCTTGAAGTGTGCCCAGGCCCAGAGCTACTTTGCTGGGCATGACTGTGTTTGACCTCTTGGTCTGGAAGTCTGGTGGTAGTAGTAGTAGTATGATTTAAAGGCACAAAGTGATTGAAGTGTGCCAGGCCCAGAGCTACTTTGCTGGGCATGAATGTGTTTGAACTCTTGGGCCTGGAAGTCTGGTAGTAGTAGTATGATTTAAAGGCACAAAGTGATTGAAGTGTGCCCAGGCCCCAGAGCTACTTTGCTGGGCATGACTGTGTTTGACCTCTTGGGTCTGGAAGTCTGGTGGTAGTAGTAGTAGTATGATTTAAAGGCACAAAGTGATTGAAGTGTGCCCAGGCCAGAGCTACTTTGCTGGGCATGAATGTGTTTGAACTCTTGGGCCTGGAAGTCTGGTAGTAGTAGTATGATTTAAAGGCACAAAGTGATTGAAGTGTGCCCAGGCCCAGAGCTACTTTGCTGGGCATGACTGTGTTTGACCTCTTGGGCCTGGAAGTCTGGTGGTAGTAGTAGTATGATTTAAAGGCACAAAGTGATTGAAGTGTGCCCAGGCCCAGAGCTACTTTGCTGGGCATGAATGTGTTTGAACTCTTGGGCCTGGAAGTCTGGTAGTAGTAGTAGTAGTAGTAGTAGTAGTAGTAGTAGTAGTAGTATGATTTAAAGGTACAAAGTGAATGAAGTGTGCCCAGGCCCAGAGCTACTTTGCTGGGCATGACTGTGTTTGACGTCTTGGGCCTGGAAGTCTGGTAGTAGTAGTATGATTTAAAGGTACAAAGTGAATGAAGTGTGCCCAGGCCCAGAGCTACTTTGCTGGGCATGACTGTGTTTGACCTCTTGGCTCTGGAAGTCTATTTCTAGGCTTATATACAGGGTCAAACATCTTGAAGTGTGCCCAGGCCCAGAGCTACTTTGCTGGGCATGAATGTGTTTGAACTCTTGGGCCTGGAAGTCTGGTAGTAGTAGTATGATTTAAAGGCACAAAGTGATTGAAGTGTGCCCAGGCCCAGAGCTACTTTGCTGGGCATGACTGTGTTTGACCTCTTGGCTCTGGAAGTCTATTTCTAGGCTTATATAAAGGGTCAAACATCTTGAAGTGTGCCCAGGCCCAGAGCTACTTTGCTGGGCATGAATGTGTTTTGAACTCTTGGGCTGGAAGTCTGGTAGTAGTAGTAGTAGTAGTAGTAGTAGTAGTAGTAGTAGTAGTAGTATGATTTAAAGGTACAAAGTGAATGAAGTGTGCCCAGGCCCACAGCTACTTTGCTGGGCATGACTGTGTTTGACCTCTTGGGCCTGAAAGTCTATTTCTAGGCTTATATAAAGGGTCAAACTTCTTGAAGTGTGCCCAGGCCCAGATCTACTTTGCTGGGCATGACTGTGTTTGACCTCTTGGGCCTGGAAGTCTGGTAGTAGTAGTAGTAGTAGTAGTAGTAGTAGTAGTATGATTTAAAGGTACAAAGTGAATGAAGTGTGCCCAGGCCCAGAGCTACTTTGCTGGGCATGACTGTGTTTGACCTCTTGGGCCTGGAAGTCTATTTCTAGGCTTATATAAAGGGTCAAACTTCTTGAAGTGTGCCCAGGCCCAGAGCTACTTTGCTGTGTATGACTGTGTGACCTCTTGGCCCTGAATTCTGGTGGTAGTAGTAGTATGATTTAAAGGCACAAAGTGAATGAAGTGTGCCCAGGCCCAGAGCTACTTTGCTGGGCATGACTGTGTTTGACCTCTTGGGCCTGGAAGTCTGGTAGTAGTAGTAGTAGTAGTAGTAGTAGTAGTAGTAGTAGTAGTAGTATGATTTAAAGGTACAAAGTGAATGAAGTGTGCCCAGGCCCAGAGCTACTTTGCTGGGCATGACTGTGTTTGACCTCTTGGGCCTGGAAGTCTATTTCTAGGCTTATATAAAGGGTCAAACATCTTGAAGTGTGCCCAGGCCCAGAGCTACTTTGCTGGGCATGAATGTGTTTGAACTCTTGGGCCTGGAAGTCTGGTAGTAGTAGTATGATTTAAAGGCACAAAGTGATTGAAGTGAGCCCAGGCCCAGAGCTACTTTGCTGGGCATGAATGTGTTTGAACTCTTGGGCCTGGAAGTCTGGTAGTAGTAGTAGTAGTAGTAGTAGTAGTAGTAGTAGTAGTAGTATGATTTAAAGGTACAAAGTGAATGAAGTGTGCCCAGGCCCAGAGCTACTTTGCTGGGCATGACTGTGTTTGACGTCTTGGGCCTGGAAGTCTGGTAGTAGTAGTATGATTTAAAGGTACAAAGTGAATGAAGTGTGCCCAGCCCAGAGCTACTTTGCTGGGCATGACTGTGTTTGACCTCTTGGCTCTGGAAGTCTATTTCTAGGCTTATATAAAGGGTCAAACTTCTTGAAGTGTGCCCAGGCCCAGAGCTACTTTGCTGGGCATGACTGTGTTTGACCTCTGGGGCCTGGAAGTCTGGTAGTAGTAGTATGATTTAAAGGCACAAAGTGATTGAAGTGTGCCCAGGCCCAGAGCTACTTTGCTGGGCATGAATGTGTTTGAACTCTTGGGGCCTGGAAGTCTGGTAGTAGTAGTATGATTTAAAGGCACAAAAGTGAATGAAGTGTGCCCAGCCCCAGAGCTACTTTGCTGGGCATGACTGTGTTTGAACCTCTTGGCTCTGGAAGTCTATTTCTAGCTTATATACAGGGTCAAACATCTTGAAGTTGCCCAGGCCCAGAGCTACTTTGCTGGGCATGAATGTGTTTGAACTCTTGGGCCTGGAAGTCTGGTAGTAGTAGTATGATTTAAAGGCACAAAGTGATTGAAGTGTGCCCAGGCCCAGAGCTACTTTGCTGGGCATGACTGTGTTTGACCTCTTGGGCCTGGAAGTCTGGTAGTAGTAGTATGATTTAAAGGCACAAAGTGATTGAAGTGTGCCCAGGCCCAGAGCTACTTTGCTGGGCATGAATGTGTTTGACCTCTTGGGCCTGGAAGTCTGGTGGTAGTAGTAGTATGATTTAAAGGCACAAAGTGAATGAAGTGTGCCCAGGCCCAGAGCTACTTTGCTGTGCATGACTGTGTTTGACCTCTTGCTCTGGAAGTCTATTTCTAGGCTTATATAAAGGGTCAAACTTCTTGAAGTGTGCCCAGGCCCAGAGCTACTTTGCTGGGCATGACTGTGTTTGACCTCTGGGGCCTGGAAGTCTGGTAGTAGTAGTATGATTTAAAGGCACAAAGTGATTGAAGTGTGCCCAGGCCCAGAGCTACTTTGCTGGGCATGAATGTGTTTGAACTCTTGGGCCTGGAAGTCTGGTAGTAGTAGTATGATTTAAAGGCACAAAGTGAATGAAGTGTGCCCAGGCCCAGAGCTACTTTGCTGGGCATGACTGTGTTTGACCTCTTGGCTCTGGAAGTCTATTTCTAGGCTTATATACAGGGTCAAACATCTTGAAGTGTGCCCAGGCCCAGAGCTACTTTGCTGGGCATGAATGTGTTTGAACTCTTGGGCCTGGAAGTCTGGTAGTAGTAGTATGATTTAAAGGCACAAAGTGATTGAAGTGTGCCCAGGCCCAGAGCTACTTTGCTGGGCATGACTGTGTTTGACCTCTTGGCTCTGGAAGTCTATTTCTAGGCTTATATAAAGGGTCAAACATCTTGAAGTGTGCCAGGCCCAGAGCTACTTTGCTGGGCATGAATGTGTTTGAACTCTTGGGCCTGGAAGTCTGGTAGTAGTAGTATGATTTAAAGGCACAAAGTGATTGAAGTGTGCCCAGGCCCAGAGCTACTTTGCTGGGCATGACTGTGTTTGACCTCTTGGGCCTGGAAGTCTGGTGGTAGTAGTAGTATGATTTAAAGGCACAAAGTGATTGAAGTGTGCCCAGGCCCAGAGCTACTTTGCTGGGCATGAATGTGTTTGAACTCTTGGGCCTGGAAGTCTATTTCTAGGCTTATATAAAGGGTCAAACATCTTGAAGTGTGCCCAGGCCCAGAGCTACTTTGCTGTGCATGACTGTGGTTGACCCTCTTGGCCCTGGAAGTCTGGTGGTAGTAGTAGTATGATTTAAAGGCACAAAGTGAATGAAGTGTGCCCAGGCCCCAGAGCTACTTTGCTGGGCATGAATGTGTTTGAACTCTTGGGCCTGGAAGTCTGGTAGTAGTAGTAGTAGTAGTAGTAGTAGTAGTAGTAGTAGTATGATTTAAAGGCACAAAGTGCTTGAAGTGTGCCCAGGCCCAGAGCTACTTTGCTGGTGCATGACTGTGTTTGACCTCTTGGCTCTGGAAGTCTATTTCTAGGCTTATATAAGGGTCAAACTTCTTGAAGTGTGCCCAGGCCCAGAGCTACTTTGCTGTGTATGACTGTGTGACCTCTTGGCCCTGGAATTCTGGTGGTAGTAGTAGTATGATTTAAAGGCACAAAGTGAATGAAGTGTGCCCAGGCCCAGAGCTACTTTGCTGGGCATGACTGTGTTTGACCTCTTGGGCCTGGAAGTCTGGTAGTAGTAGTATGATTTAAAGGCACAAAGTGATTGAAGTGTGCCCAGGCCCAGAGCTACTTTGCTGGGCATGAATGTGTTTGAACTCTTGGCCTGGAAGTCTATTTCTAGCTTATATAAAGGACAACTTCCTTGAAGTGTGCCCAGGCCCAGAGCTACTTTGCTGTGTATGACTGTGTGACCTCTTTGCCCTGGAATTCTGGTGGTAGTAGTAGTAGTAGTAGTATGATTTAAAGGTACAAAGTGAATGAAGTGTGCCCAGGCCCAGAGCCAGGCCTGGGCAGCAGGGGGCGCTCCTGGCCATGCCCAGCGAGTTTCGTGCGAATCGGACCTGGTCCGGAAGAGATACGAAGGGAAAACTCATTACTCGTCGGGGTGGCACATCCAGGCTCTCGACCCTCCCAAAGCGTCCGACCAGGGTGCACCCTGCCGGGCATGGTTAGCCGCCAGCCCCCTTCCTGGAGGTCTGGTTGGCACGGGGTTTTGATTTATCGGTTTCATATCTCTGGGCTCCTTGGGAGCAGAAAGTCGGTTGAGGGCCCTTTGGAAAGAGCCGGGGCTGCCGTTTAACGCTGTCCAAGCGGCAGGCGAAGCGCACCCACCGTTTTTACGCTATGATTTTTTAAAACCGCCGGGGCGGCAAACACAGGGCCGGTCGGGTTTGAAGACGAATATCTCTTCGGCCCTTGGGAGGAGAGAAGCAGCGCGGGTCACCTTTGAACGCGCTCGCTGCCAGGAACGTCTGGCGTAAAAGTTTCGTGGGAATCGGACGTTCCTAGGCTGAGAAGCGAGCGCCCGCCCTCGGGCGGTCGGGGGCCCCTTTCTCATTCCCCGTCTGGGCTAAAAATACGAGGTCGGACCCGATGGACTCGGGAGACTGGAGAGTACCAGGGAGACCCTGGAAGCAGGCGACCCGACCCACGCTTCGCTGTCTCCTCGGCCCTCGGGAGTAGAAGCGCGGGGACGGTGGCGTGGGCAGCAGGGGGCGCTCCTGGCCATGCCCAGCGAGTTTCGTGCGAATCGGACCTGGTCCGGAAGAGATACGAAGGGAAAACTCATTACTCGTCGGGGTGGCACATCCAGGCTCTCGACCCTCCCAAAGCGTCCGACCAGGGTGCACCCTGCCGGGCATGGTTAGCCGCCAGCCCCCTTCCTGGAGGTCTGGTTGGCACGGGGTTTTGATTTTTCGGTTTCATATCTCTGGGCTCCTTGGGAGCAGAAAGTCGGTTGAGGGCCCTTTGGAAAGAGCCGGGGCTGCCGTTTAACGCTGTCCAAGCGGCAGGCGAAGCGCACCCACCGTTTTTACGCTATGATTTTTTAAAACCGCCGGGGCGGCAAACACAGGGCCGGTCGGGTTTGAAGACGAATATCTCTTCGGCCCTTGGGAGGAGAGAAGCAGCGCGGGTCACCTTTGAACGCGCTCGCTGCCAGGAACGTCTGGCGTAAAAGTTTCGTGGGAATCGGACGTTCCTAGGCTGAGAAGCGAGCGCCCGCCCTCGGGCGGTCGGGGGCCCCTTTCTCATTCCCCGTCTGGGCTAAAAATACGAGGTCGGACCCGAGGGACTCGGGAGACTGGAGAGTACCAGGGAGACCCTGGAAGCAGGCGACCCGACCCACGCTTCGCTGTCTCCTCGGCCCTCGGGAGTAGAAGCGCGGGGACGGTGGCGTGGGCAGCAGCAGGGGGCGCTCCTGGCCATGCCCAGCGAGTTTCGTGCGAATCGGACCTGGTCCGGAAGAGATACGAAGGGAAAACTCATTACTCGTCGGGGTGGCACATCCAGGCTCTCGACCCTCCCAAAGTGTCCGACCAGGGTGCACCCTGCCGGGCTAAGAGAACAGCCAGGTGAACCCTGGAGGTTCCGAACTCCAGACCCCTGGACCCGACGGCTCAGTCCGCCTCAGGTGCACTACAGAGGTCCTCGGGCTGTCCCTGAGTGCATTAAAACGGAAATCAGAATTACTCCCCCGGGTGGCACTTCCAGGCTCTCGACCCTCCCAAAGTGTCCGACCAGGGTGCACCCTGCTGGGCATGGTTAGCCGCCAGCCCCCTTCCTGGAGGTCTGGTTGGCACGGGGTTTTGCAAATAGGTCCCGTCGGGTATATGGGAGAGCAAAGAGAATCAATGGGGTCCAAGCACTAAATTCATCCAGTGGCGTTCTCTGGAAGCCCAAGGGGAGTCCGAGGGGTGTTCGGCCGGCAAGGGGAGCTCTCCCTCGGACACATGATCAAACGCCTGTCCCCTACCGGAAAGTGGTGTGCTCTGGATGCCCCCCCCCCCCCCATCCCCCGAGGGGGGTGCTTATCCCGCGAGGGGAGCCCTCCTCGGGTTAAGTGAACCATCATGCCGATTCCCCTATGGAAGTGGGCACATCCAGGCACACAGTCTGCTTTGCTCTCCCCGACCCGAGTGCGTCTGTTGGGCTGAGTGTACGCCCAGGCAACTGGATCCAATGGCTCAGTCCGCCGCAGCGTGCTTCGACGATGGGTCGTACAGCCATGCCACCAGGGTGGGCGTGTTTGTAAATGTACCAGTGGATTCTCGTCGGCCTGCCACATCCATGGTATCGACCCACCAGGCCTGTCCGACCAGGGGTTGACCCTGGACGGGCACGGTCTGTGGTTTGGCCCTTGTCCTAGATGAAATCGGGCACGGGGTTTTCTGGCCAGGTACCATCGGGTTACTGGGAGAGCGGCTTCGGTCTCCAGGTGAGACCAATGGTGAAGCAGCACGAGGCAATGGAGAGCATGCAAAGCGATGGGGAAGCCATGCACGGCAATGGCCACGAAAAAAAAAAAAAAATCACCACGGAAGGAACGTGAAGAACAAGGAGGAGTGTAGTGACACTGCCCAAAGCTGCCCGGTGTTGCAGGGGTCTATTGGTGTGTTGCTTCCTTGTTTGGTAGAGTGGAGTACCAGACCCGCCAGGGGTAGGCAAACCATTCCCCCTACGGTAAGTGAGGAGCCAGCCATTTGACGAGCGGGTGTCCACGTGTACGGGTGCGAGCGCTATCCCCCCACACGGGGTTAGGCCACGGCCTTAGGTGGACGTCTGCCGACCAGCCCCGGCTGATCCAGAACTTCTGATGTGGAGAGCGGTTTTGACAGATCCTCCCTGGTTCTAGCGGGTCAAGCCTCTGATGGGGGGTGGGGGTTATTTGTAACCCATCCCAGAACTCTCTGGGGGAGACTCAGACGGCCAGTCTGTCTACTCAGTTGTCCTATACTGGTGTCTGTGGTTTGGGAGGAAGGGAGTGCCCTGCTTTGTTGGCCTCCTCTTCAAACCTACCTGGGCCCACGAATCACTCTTCTTGGTTACATCACGAAACGTAGGTTGAGCGAGGCTAGGGGGGAGGGAATTCGACGAGGTCTTTCCCTTGTCCCCCCACCAGCGGCCCACGAAAATCAAAACGGCGTGAAGAGAGGGAACGCCGAAAGCACCTGGAGTCGGCCGTCCGCACCTCCGGAGGAGGTGGACGGGGTACGGTGCGGGCATGACCGGATGGGACAGCTTTGCATCAAGGTGAGAGGTCGGCGTCCGAAGGCCAGAGGGCGGTGCGCGAGCACGTTTACACTGGCCGCGGAAGCTGTCCTGGGTAGCCCTGTATGGCGTCTGGACCTGACGGCGCACGCACTTACAACCCGCTGCTTCCTAGCCCCCGGAAGGGGAGGCGGATGTCACTCGTGGTTCATCCCAGACCACGGTGCAAACTACCTGGTTGATCCTGCCAGTAACATATGCTTGTCTCAAAGATTAAGCCATGCAGGTCTAAGTGCACACGGCCGGTACAGTGAAACTGCGAATGGCTCATTAAATCAGTTATGGTTCCTTTGATCGCTCCACACGTTACTCGGATAACTGTGGTAATTCTAGAGCTAATACATGCAAACGAGCGCTGACCCTTCGGGGGATGCGTGCATTTATCAGACCCAAAACCCATCCGGGGGGCTCGGGCCCCCCGGCCGCTTTGGTGACTCTAGATAACCTCGGGCCGATCGCGCGCCCTCCGCGGCGGCGACGTCTCATTCGAATGTCTGCCCTATCAACTTTCGATGGTACCATAGTCGGCTACCATGGTGACCACGGGTAACGGGGAATCAGGGTTCGATTCCGGAGAGGGAGCCTGAGAAACGGCTACCACATCCAAGGAAGGCAGCAGGCGCGCAAATTACCCATTCCCGACACGGGGAGGTAGTGACGAAAAATAACGATACAGGTCTCTTTCGAGGCCCTGTAATCGGAATGAGCGTATCCTAAACCCATGGGTGAGGACCCATTGGAGGGCAAGTCTGGTGCCAGCAGCCGCGGTAATTCCAGCTCCAATAGCGTATATTAAAGTTGCTGCAGTTAAAAAGCTCGTAGTTGGATGTCGGGAGTGGGCTGGCGGTCCGCCGCGAGGCGTGCCACCGCCTGTCTCAGACCCTGTCTCCCGGTGCCCCCCGGATGCCCTTGGCTGGGTGTCCGGACGGGGCTCGGAGCGTTTACTTTGAAAAAATTAGAGTGTTCAAAGCGGGCCCGCTTCTCGCCTGAATACCTGAGCTAGGAATAATGGAATAGGACTCCGGTTCTATTTTGTGGGTTTCCTGAACCAGGGCCATGATTAAGAGGGACGGCCGGGGGCATTCGTATTGCGCCGCTAGAGGTGAAATTCTTGGACCGGCGCAAGACGGACGAAAGCGAAAGCATTTGCCAAGAATGTTTTCATTAATCAAGAACGAAAGTCGGAGGTTCGAAGACGATCAGATACCGTCGTAGTTCCGACCGTAAACTATGCCGACCCGCGATCCGGCGGCGTTATTCCCATGACCCGCCGGGCAGCGTGAGGGAAACCACGAGTCTGTGGGTTCCGGGGGGAGTATGGTTGCAAAGCTGAAACTTAAAGGAATTGACGGAAGGGCACCACCAGGAGTGGAGCCTGCGGCTTAATTTGACTCAACACGGGAAACCTCACCCGGCCCGGACACGGAAAGGATTGACAGATTGATAGCTCTTTCTCGATTCTGTGGGTGGTGGTGCATGGCCGTTCTTAGTTGGTGGAGCGATTTGTCTGGTTAATTCCGATAACGAACGAGACTCCGGCATGCTAAATAGTTACGCGGCCCTCCGCGGTCGGCGTCAAACTTCTTAGAGGGACAAGTGGCGTTCAGCCACGCGAGATGGAGCAATAACAGGTCTGTGATGCCCTTAGATGTCCGGGGCTGCACGCGCGCCACAATGGTTGGATCAGCGTGTGCCTACCCTACACCGAGAGGTGCGGGTAATCCGCTGAACCCCATTCGTGATGGGGACTGGGGATTGCAATTATTCCCCATGAACGAGGAATTCCCAGTAAGCGCGGGTCATAAGCTCGCGTTGATTAAGTCCCTGCCCTTTGTACACACCGCCCGTCGCTACTACCGATCGGATGGTTTAGTGAGGTCCTCGGATCGGCCCCGCCGGGGCTCCTCGCGGGCCTTGGCGGAGCGCCGAGAAGTCGATCAAACTTGACTATCTAGAGGAAGTAAAAGTCGTAACAAGGTTTTCGTAGGTGAACCTGCGAAAGGATCATTAACGGGTAACGCTGTCCGGCGTGCCTCCTCTCCCGACCCCCTCGACTTCGCCGTCCCCCCGCGTCGGGGCCCAGGGTCGAAAGGGTCTTCGGGGTTGCTGTTACACGTGGTCGCTTGCAGGTCAGGCTGGACAGAAGGCATAAAGGAGGAGCCTAGTCCCTCCCACCCCTTCCTCGTCCTCCGCCTCTTCCTCCGCGTCGTCCTTCAGCACCCCCCCCCCGCAGGCCCCGGTATTCTCTGGGTTCCAGCGCGAGAGACGCGTCGTTCAAAAAACTCGGCGTCCCCGCTCGTCGGGCGAAGGCCGGTTTCCCCTCACCTTGCCGGCAGGAGAAGCGCCTGCGAGTCGAGCGGGTCGTACGGGTCCGTCCCGCGCCCTCCCTCTCGCTCGCACGGCCGCTGCCTCCGTCCACCGCGAGGGGTTTTCCTATTTTGTTGTCCTTGTCATTCATCCCCGTCCCCTTGCTCGCTGACGAGCGGACTTTCCGGGGGGGGTTGCGAGCGCTGCTCCTCGTGGGGCAGGCCATGGCCCTTCCTGTGTTCGTCCGCCCACCGGCGTCCTGGGGCGTGGTGGTGGTGGGTGGCGCAGCCGGTTCCCCTGCTTCTCTCTCTCAGAAAGGAGTCTCAGGGGGACCCCCGGCAGGTACCTAGGGCTTGGCCCACGCTACGTGAGTTCCACCCCTTTCGAGGGGTCGGACGGGGCGGGCGCGGAGGGCCGCGGTTCAAAGACTGACTCGTCTGCCACGTGGGGCGTGTGGGCAAAGCGCAACCCCGCGCCCGTTTCAACACTCGCAGACGGGGGCGCCTGACCGGTTGGTGAAACCTTTTAAACCTGTCTTTGTAGTCGTGGTGAAAGACCTAAACTGAGCCTGAAATAAAAGAGTACAACTCTTAGCGGTGGATCACTTGGCTCGTGCGTCGATGAAGAACGCAGCCAGCTGCGAGAACTAATGTGAATTGCAGGACACATTGATCATCGACATTTCGAACGCACATTGCGGCCCCGGGTCCATCCCGGGGCTACGCCTGTCTGAGGGTCGCTATTCCTATCTGTCGGACCTGCCTTCTCAGGCGGGACCGCGGTTGGAGGTTCGTAGGTGGGGGGGTGCCCCCTGGCCTCCGTCTTCCTAAAAGCAGACGGTTCCCGGTCGCTGTCTCGGTGAGATCCGGTCGGTGGGTTCGCTGCGGTTGAGTGCCCGTTCTCCGTGCACAAGCTTCTCCTCCCCCGCTTCGGTTCGTTTCGGTTCGTTTCGGCTCCGCTCCTGGCCTGGCCAGGAACGTGGTCCCCTGCGCCCGAGAAAGAAGCGAGCGTGGCTGCCGGTGGGTTCTCTCCGCTTTGGCTGCCCACGTTTTCGCTTCTTTTCTCACCCCCTGCGCAGGCGGATCACGGAAAGGTGTCTGTTCTGTTCCGTTACGTGCGCGAGCGGAGGGAGGTTGTTGTTACATGCGTTCCCCCCCCCCCTCCCCCGGTGGGGGGGGTGGGGGGGTCGGGGTTCGGGTGGCTCTGCCTCTGGCGTTTTCCTTACGGGCCGACCTGTCCGTGGCACGTCCGTGACGTCCCGACCTGTGTCCTCGTTAGCCCGGGTGAAAAGGGACTCGTCCCCTAACCCGGCGGTGTTCACGCTTCTGGGCAACCCTCCAGAGCGAACTCGGGAGCGACCTC
>NW_027658404.1:32500-45000 GCF_041902795.1 Electrophorus electricus
TTTGCTGGGTATGATTCTGTGACCTCTTGGGTCTGGAAATGTGGTACTTTGAATGATTAAAAGAGTGAAACGGTCTGAAGTGTGCGCAGGTGTAAAGCAACCTTGCTAGGCATGAAGGTGTGACCTCCAGGGCCTGGAAGTCTGGTGGTAGTAGTAGTATGATTTAAAGGCACAAAGTGATTGAAGTGTGCCCAGGCCCAGATCTACTTTGCTGGGCATGACTGTGTTTGACCTCTTGGGCCTGGAAGTCTGGTAGTAGTAGTAGTAGTAGTAGTAGTAGTAGTAGTAGTATGATTTAAAGGTACAAAGTGAATGAAGTGTGCCCAGGCCCAGAGCTACTTTGCTGGGCATGACTGTGTTTGACCTCTTGGGCCTGGAAGTCTATTTCTAGGCTTATATAAAGGGTCAAACTTCTTGAAGTGTGCCCAGGCCCAGAGCTACTTTGCTGTGTATGACTGTGTGACCTCTTGGCCCTGGAATTCTGGTGGTAGTAGTAGTATGATTTAAAGGCACAAAGTGAATGAAGTGTGCCCAGGCCCAGAGCTACTTTGCTGGGCATGACTGTGTTTGACCTCTTGGGCCTGGAAGTCTGGTAGTAGTAGTAGTAGTAGTAGTAGTAGTAGTAGTAGTAGTATGATTTAAAGGTACAAAGTGAATGAAGTGTGCCCAGGCCCAGAGCTACTTTGCTGGGCATGACTGTGTTTGACCTCTTGGGCCTGGAAGTCTATTTCTAGGCTTATATAAAGGGTCAAACTTCTTGAAGTGTGCCCAGGCCCAGAGCTACTTTGCTGGGCATGACTGTGTTTGACCTCTTGGGTCTGGAAGTCTGGTGGTAGTAGTAGTAGTATGATTTAAAGGCACAAAGTGATTGAAGTGTGCCCAGGCCCAGAGCTACTTTGCTGGGCATGAATGTGTTTGAACTCTTGGGCCTGGAAGTCTGGTAGTAGTAGTATGATTTAAAGGCACAAAGTGATTGAAGTGTGCCCAGGCCCAGAGCTACTTTGCTGGGCATGACTGTGTTTGACCTCTTGGGCCTGGAAGTCTGGTGGTAGTAGTAGTATGATTTAAAGGCACAAAGTGATTGAAGTGTGCCCAGGCCCAGAGCTACTTTGCTGGGCATGAATGTGTTTGAACTCTTGGGCCTGGAAGTCTGGTAGTAGTAGTAGTAGTAGTAGTAGTAGTAGTAGTAGTAGTAGTATGATTTAAAGGTACAAAGTGAATGAAGTGTGCCCAGGCCCAGAGCTACTTTGCTGGGCATGACTGTGTTTGACGTCTTGGGCCTGGAAGTCTGGTAGTAGTAGTATGATTTAAAGGTACAAAGTGAATGAAGTGTGCCCAGGCCCAGAGCTACTTTGCTGGGCATGACTGTGTTTGACCTCTTGGCTCTGGAAGTCTATTTCTAGGCTTATATAAAGGGTCAAACTTCTTGAAGTGTGCCCAGGCCCAGAGCTACTTTGCTGGGCATGACTGTGTTTGACCTCTGGGGCCTGGAAGTCTGGTAGTAGTAGTATGATTTAAAGGCACAAAGTGATTGAAGTGTGCCCAGGCCCAGAGCTACTTTGCTGGGCATGAATGTGTTTGAACTCTTGGGCCTGGAAGTCTGGTAGTAGTAGTATGATTTAAAGGCACAAAGTGAATGAAGTGTGCCCAGGCCCAGAGCTACTTTGCTGTGCATGACTGTGTTTGACCTCTTGGCTCTGGAAGTCTATTTCTAGGCTTATATACAGGGTCAAACATCTTGAAGTGTGCCCAGGCCCAGAGCTACTTTGCTGGGCATGAATGTGTTTGAACTCTTGGGCCTGGAAGTCTGGTAGTAGTAGTATGATTTAAAGGCACAAAGTGATTGAAGTGTGCCCAGGCCCAGAGCTACTTTGCTGGGCATGACTGTGTTTGACCTCTTGGGTCTGGAAGTCTGGTGGTAGTAGTAGTAGTATGATTTAAAGGCACAAAGTGATTGAAGTGTGCCCAGGCCCAGAGCTACTTTGCTGGGCATGAATGTGTTTGAACTCTTGGGCCTGGAAGTCTGGTAGTAGTAGTATGATTTAAAGGCACAAAGTGATTGAAGTGTGCCCAGGCCCAGAGCTACTTTGCTGGGCATGACTGTGTTTGACCTCTTGGGCCTGGAAGTCTGGTGGTAGTAGTAGTATGATTTAAAGGCACAAAGTGATTGAAGTGTGCCCAGGCCCAGAGCTACATTGCTGGGCATGAATGTGTTTGAACTCTTGGGCCTGGAAGTCTGGTAGTAGTAGTAGTAGTAGTAGTAGTAGTAGTAGTAGTAGTAGTATGATTTAAAGGTACAAAGTGAATGAAGTGTGCCCAGGCCCAGAGCTACTTTGCTGGGCATGACTGTGTTTGACGTCTTGGGCCTGGAAGTCTGGTAGTAGTAGTATGATTTAAAGGTACAAAGTGAATGAAGTGTGCCCAGGCCCAGAGCTACTTTGCTGGGCATGACTGTGTTTGACCTCTTGGCTCTGGAAGTCTATTTCTAGGCTTATATACAGGGTCAAACATCTTGAAGTGTGCCCAGGCCCAGAGCTACTTTGCTGGGCATGAATGTGTTTGAACTCTTGGGCCTGGAAGTCTGGTAGTAGTAGTATGATTTAAAGGCACAAAGTGATTGAAGTGTGCCCAGGCCCAGAGCTACTTTGCTGGGCATGACTGTGTTTGACCTCTTGGCTCTGGAAGTCTATTTCTAGGCTTATATAAAGGGTCAAACATCTTGAAGTGTGCCCAGGCCCAGAGCTACTTTGCTGGGCATGAATGTGTTTGAACTCTTGGGCCTGGAAGTCTGGTAGTAGTAGTAGTAGTAGTAGTAGTAGTAGTAGTAGTAGTAGTAGTATGATTTAAAGGTACAAAGTGAATGAAGTGTGCCCAGGCCCACAGCTACTTTGCTGGGCATGACTGTGTTTGACCTCTTGGGCCTGAAAGTCTATTTCTAGGCTTATATAAAGGGTCAAACTTCTTGAAGTGTGCCCAGGCCCAGATCTACTTTGCTGGGCATGACTGTGTTTGACCTCTTGGGCCTGGAAGTCTGGTAGTAGTAGTAGTAGTAGTAGTAGTAGTAGTAGTATGATTTAAAGGTACAAAGTGAATGAAGTGTGCCCAGGCCCAGAGCTACTTTGCTGGGCATGACTGTGTTTGACCTCTTGGGCCTGGAAGTCTATTTCTAGGCTTATATAAAGGGTCAAACTTCTTGAAGTGTGCCCAGGCCCAGAGCTACTTTGCTGTGTATGACTGTGTGACCTCTTGGCCCTGGAATTCTGGTGGTAGTAGTAGTATGATTTAAAGGCACAAAGTGAATGAAGTGTGCCCAGGCCCAGAGCTACTTTGCTGGGCATGACTGTGTTTGACCTCTTGGGCCTGGAAGTCTGGTAGTAGTAGTAGTAGTAGTAGTAGTAGTAGTAGTAGTAGTAGTAGTATGATTTAAAGGTACAAAGTGAATGAAGTGTGCCCAGGCCCAGAGCTACTTTGCTGGGCATGACTGTGTTTGACCTCTTGGGCCTGGAAGTCTATTTCTAGGCTTATATAAAGGGTCAAACATCTTGAAGTGTGCCCAGGCCCAGAGCTACTTTGCTGGGCATGAATGTGTTTGAACTCTTGGGCCTGGAAGTCTGGTAGTAGTAGTATGATTTAAAGGCACAAAGTGATTGAAGTGAGCCCAGGCCCAGAGCTACTTTGCTGGGCATGAATGTGTTTGAACTCTTGGGCCTGGAAGTCTGGTAGTAGTAGTAGTAGTAGTAGTAGTAGTAGTAGTAGTAGTAGTATGATTTAAAGGTACAAAGTGAATGAAGTGTGCCCAGGCCCAGAGCTACTTTGCTGGGCATGACTGTGTTTGACGTCTTGGGCCTGGAAGTCTGGTAGTAGTAGTATGATTTAAAGGTACAAAGTGAATGAAGTGTGCCCAGGCCCAGAGCTACTTTGCTGGGCATGACTGTGTTTGACCTCTTGGCTCTGGAAGTCTATTTCTAGGCTTATATAAAGGGTCAAACTTCTTGAAGTGTGCCCAGGCCCAGAGCTACTTTGCTGGGCATGACTGTGTTTGACCTCTGGGGCCTGGAAGTCTGGTAGTAGTAGTATGATTTAAAGGCACAAAGTGATTGAAGTGTGCCCAGGCCCAGAGCTACTTTGCTGGGCATGAATGTGTTTGAACTCTTGGGCCTGGAAGTCTGGTAGTAGTAGTATGATTTAAAGGCACAAAGTGAATGAAGTGTGCCCAGGCCCAGAGCTACTTTGCTGGGCATGACTGTGTTTGACCTCTTGGCTCTGGAAGTCTATTTCTAGGCTTATATACAGGGTCAAACATCTTGAAGTGTGCCCAGGCCCAGAGCTACTTTGCTGGGCATGAATGTGTTTGAACTCTTGGGCCTGGAAGTCTGGTAGTAGTAGTATGATTTAAAGGCACAAAGTGATTGAAGTGTGCCCAGGCCCAGAGCTACTTTGCTGGGCATGACTGTGTTTGACCTCTTGGGCCTGGAAGTCTGGTAGTAGTAGTATGATTTAAAGGCACAAAGTGATTGAAGTGTGCCCAGGCCCAGAGCTACTTTGCTGGGCATGAATGTGTTTGACCTCTTGGGCCTGGAAGTCTGGTGGTAGTAGTAGTATGATTTAAAGGCACAAAGTGAATGAAGTGTGCCCAGGCCCAGAGCTACTTTGCTGTGCATGACTGTGTTTGACCTCTTGGCTCTGGAAGTCTATTTCTAGGCTTATATAAAGGGTCAAACTTCTTGAAGTGTGCCCAGGCCCAGAGCTACTTTGCTGGGCATGACTGTGTTTGACCTCTGGGGCCTGGAAGTCTGGTAGTAGTAGTATGATTTAAAGGCACAAAGTGATTGAAGTGTGCCCAGGCCCAGAGCTACTTTGCTGGGCATGAATGTGTTTGAACTCTTGGGCCTGGAAGTCTGGTAGTAGTAGTATGATTTAAAGGCACAAAGTGAATGAAGTGTGCCCAGGCCCAGAGCTACTTTGCTGGGCATGACTGTGTTTGACCTCTTGGCTCTGGAAGTCTATTTCTAGGCTTATATACAGGGTCAAACATCTTGAAGTGTGCCCAGGCCCAGAGCTACTTTGCTGGGCATGAATGTGTTTGAACTCTTGGGCCTGGAAGTCTGGTAGTAGTAGTATGATTTAAAGGCACAAAGTGATTGAAGTGTGCCCAGGCCCAGAGCTACTTTGCTGGGCATGACTGTGTTTGACCTCTTGGCTCTGGAAGTCTATTTCTAGGCTTATATAAAGGGTCAAACATCTTGAAGTGTGCCCAGGCCCAGAGCTACTTTGCTGGGCATGAATGTGTTTGAACTCTTGGGCCTGGAAGTCTGGTAGTAGTAGTATGATTTAAAGGCACAAAGTGATTGAAGTGTGCCCAGGCCCAGAGCTACTTTGCTGGGCATGACTGTGTTTGACCTCTTGGGCCTGGAAGTCTGGTGGTAGTAGTAGTATGATTTAAAGGCACAAAGTGATTGAAGTGTGCCCAGGCCCAGAGCTACTTTGCTGGGCATGAATGTGTTTGAACTCTTGGGCCTGGAAGTCTATTTCTAGGCTTATATAAAGGGTCAAACATCTTGAAGTGTGCCCAGGCCCAGAGCTACTTTGCTGTGCATGACTGTGGTTGACCTCTTGGCCCTGGAAGTCTGGTGGTAGTAGTAGTATGATTTAAAGGCACAAAGTGAATGAAGTGTGCCCAGGCCCAGAGCTACTTTGCTGGGCATGAATGTGTTTGAACTCTTGGGCCTGGAAGTCTGGTAGTAGTAGTAGTAGTAGTAGTAGTAGTAGTAGTAGTAGTATGATTTAAAGGCACAAAGTGCTTGAAGTGTGCCCAGGCCCAGAGCTACTTTGCTGTGCATGACTGTGTTTGACCTCTTGGCTCTGGAAGTCTATTTCTAGGCTTATATAAAGGGTCAAACTTCTTGAAGTGTGCCCAGGCCCAGAGCTACTTTGCTGTGTATGACTGTGTGACCTCTTGGCCCTGGAATTCTGGTGGTAGTAGTAGTATGATTTAAAGGCACAAAGTGAATGAAGTGTGCCCAGGCCCAGAAGAGCTACTTTGCTGGGCATGACTGTGTTTGACCTCTTGGGCCTGGAAGTCTGGTAGTAGTAGTATGATTTAAAGGCACAAAGTGATTGAAGTGTGCCCAGGCCCAGAGCTACTTTGCTGGGCATGAATGTGTTTGAACTCTTGGGCCTGGAAGTCTATTTCTAGGCTTATATAAAGGGACAAACTTCTTGAAGTGTGCCCAGGCCCAGAGCTACTTTGCTGTGTATGACTGTGTGACCTCTTGGCCCTGGAATTCTGGTGGTAGTAGTAGTAGTAGTAGTATGATTTAAAGGTACAAAGTGAATGAAGTGTGCCCAGGCCCAGAGCCAGGCCTGGGCAGCAGGGGGCGCTCCTGGCCATGCCCAGCGAGTTTCGTGCGAATCGGACCTGGTCCGGAAGAGATACGAAGGGAAAACTCATTACTCGTCGGGGTGGCACATCCAGGCTCTCGACCCTCCCAAAGCGTCCGACCAGGGTGCACCCTGCCGGGCATGGTTAGCCGCCAGCCCCCTTCCTGGAGGTCTGGTTGGCACGGGGTTTTGATTTATCGGTTTCATATCTCTGGGCTCCTTGGGAGCAGAAAGTCGGTTGAGGGCCCTTTGGAAAGAGCCGGGGCTGCCGTTTAACGCTGTCCAAGCGGCAGGCGAAGCGCACCCACCGTTTTTACGCTATGATTTTTTAAAACCGCCGGGGCGGCAAACACAGGGCCGGTCGGGTTTGAAGACGAATATCTCTTCGGCCCTTGGGAGGAGAGAAGCAGCGCGGGTCACCTTTGAACGCGCTCGCTGCCAGGAACGTCTGGCGTAAAAGTTTCGTGGGAATCGGACGTTCCTAGGCTGAGAAGCGAGCGCCCGCCCTCGGGCGGTCGGGGGCCCCTTTCTCATTCCCCGTCTGGGCTAAAAATACGAGGTCGGACCCGATGGACTCGGGAGACTGGAGAGTACCAGGGAGACCCTGGAAGCAGGCGACCCGACCCACGCTTCGCTGTCTCCTCGGCCCTCGGGAGTAGAAGCGCGGGGACGGTGGCGTGGGCAGCAGGGGGCGCTCCTGGCCATGCCCAGCGAGTTTCGTGCGAATCGGACCTGGTCCGGAAGAGATACGAAGGGAAAACTCATTACTCGTCGGGGTGGCACATCCAGGCTCTCGACCCTCCCAAAGTGTCCGACCAGGGTGCACCCTGCCGGGCTAAGAGAACAGCCAGGTGAACCCTGGAGGTTCCGAACTCCAGACCCCTGGACCCGACGGCTCAGTCCGCCTCAGGTGCACTACAGAGGTCCTCGGGCTGTCCCTGAGTGCATTAAAACGGAAATCAGAATTACTCCCCCGGGTGGCACTTCCAGGCTCTCGACCCTCCCAAAGTGTCCGACCAGGGTGCACCCTGCTGGGCATGGTTAGCCGCCAGCCCCCTTCCTGGAGGTCTGGTTGGCACGGGGTTTTGCAAATAGGTCCCGTCGGGTATATGGGAGAGCAAAGAGAATCAATGGGGTCCAAGCACTAAATTCATCCAGTGGCGTTCTCTGGAAGCCCAAGGGGAGTCCGAGGGGTGTTCGGCCGGCAAGGGGAGCTCTCCCTCGGACACATGATCAAACGCCTGTCCCCTACCGGAAAGTGGTGTGCTCTGGATGCCCCCCCCCCCCCCATCCCCCGAGGGGGGTGCTTATCCCGCGAGGGGAGCCCTCCTCGGGTTAAGTGAACCATCATGCCGATTCCCCTATGGAAGTGGGCACATCCAGGCACACAGTCTGCTTTGCTCTCCCCGACCCGAGTGCGTCTGTTGGGCTGAGTGTACGCCCAGGCAACTGGATCCAATGGCTCAGTCCGCCGCAGCGTGCTTCGACGATGGGTCGTACAGCCATGCCACCAGGGTGGGCGTGTTTGTAAATGTACCAGTGGATTCTCGTCGGCCTGCCACATCCATGGTATCGACCCACCAGGCCTGTCCGACCAGGGGTTGACCCTGGACGGGCACGGTCTGTGGTTTGGCCCTTGTCCTAGATGAAATCGGGCACGGGGTTTTCTGGCCAGGTACCATCGGGTTACTGGGAGAGCGGCTTCGGTCTCCAGGTGAGACCAATGGTGAAGCAGCACGAGGCAATGGAGAGCATGCAAAGCGATGGGGAAGCCATGCACGGCAATGGCCACGAAAAAAAAAAAAAAATCACCACGGAAGGAACGTGAAGAACAAGGAGGAGTGTAGTGACACTGCCCAAAGCTGCCCGGTGTTGCAGGGGTCTATTGGTGTGTTGCTTCCTTGTTTGGTAGAGTGGAGTACCAGACCCGCCAGGGGTAGGCAAACCATTCCCCCTACGGTAAGTGAGGAGCCAGCCATTTGACGAGCGGGTGTCCACGTGTACGGGTGCGAGCGCTATCCCCCCACACGGGGTTAGGCCACGGCCTTAGGTGGACGTCTGCCGACCAGCCCCGGCTGATCCAGAACTTCTGATGTGGAGAGCGGTTTTGACAGATCCTCCCTGGTTCTAGCGGGTCAAGCCTCTGATGGGGGGTGGGGGTTATTTGTAACCCATCCCAGAACTCTCTGGGGGAGACTCAGACGGCCAGTCTGTCTACTCAGTTGTCCTATACTGGTGTCTGTGGTTTGGGAGGAAGGGAGTGCCCTGCTTTGTTGGCCTCCTCTTCAAACCTACCTGGGCCCACGAATCACTCTTCTTGGTTACATCACGAAACGTAGGTTGAGCGAGGCTAGGGGGGAGGGAATTCGACGAGGTCTTTCCCTTGTCCCCCCACCAGCGGCCCACGAAAATCAAAACGGCGTGAAGAGAGGGAACGCCGAAAGCACCTGGAGTCGGCCGTCCGCACCTCCGGAGGAGGTGGACGGGGTACGGTGCGGGCATGACCGGATGGGACAGCTTTGCATCAAGGTGAGAGGTCGGCGTCCGAAGGCCAGAGGGCGGTGCGCGAGCACGTTTACACTGGCCGCGGAAGCTGTCCTGGGTAGCCCTGTATGGCGTCTGGACCTGACGGCGCACGCACTTACAACCCGCTGCTTCCTAGCCCCCGGAAGGGGAGGCGGATGTCACTCGTGGTTCATCCCAGACCACGGTGCAAACTACCTGGTTGATCCTGCCAGTAACATATGCTTGTCTCAAAGATTAAGCCATGCAGGTCTAAGTGCACACGGCCGGTACAGTGAAACTGCGAATGGCTCATTAAATCAGTTATGGTTCCTTTGATCGCTCCACACGTTACTCGGATAACTGTGGTAATTCTAGAGCTAATACATGCAAACGAGCGCTGACCCTTCGGGGGATGCGTGCATTTATCAGACCCAAAACCCATCCGGGGGGCTCGGGCCCCCCGGCCGCTTTGGTGACTCTAGATAACCTCGGGCCGATCGCGCGCCCTCCGCGGCGGCGACGTCTCATTCGAATGTCTGCCCTATCAACTTTCGATGGTACCATAGTCGGCTACCATGGTGACCACGGGTAACGGGGAATCAGGGTTCGATTCCGGAGAGGGAGCCTGAGAAACGGCTACCACATCCAAGGAAGGCAGCAGGCGCGCAAATTACCCATTCCCGACACGGGGAGGTAGTGACGAAAAATAACGATACAGGTCTCTTTCGAGGCCCTGTAATCGGAATGAGCGTATCCTAAACCCATGGGTGAGGACCCATTGGAGGGCAAGTCTGGTGCCAGCAGCCGCGGTAATTCCAGCTCCAATAGCGTATATTAAAGTTGCTGCAGTTAAAAAGCTCGTAGTTGGATGTCGGGAGTGGGCTGGCGGTCCGCCGCGAGGCGTGCCACCGCCTGTCTCAGACCCTGTCTCCCGGTGCCCCCCGGATGCCCTTGGCTGGGTGTCCGGACGGGGCTCGGAGCGTTTACTTTGAAAAAATTAGAGTGTTCAAAGCGGGCCCGCTTCTCGCCTGAATACCTGAGCTAGGAATAATGGAATAGGACTCCGGTTCTATTTTGTGGGTTTCCTGAACCAGGGCCATGATTAAGAGGGACGGCCGGGGGCATTCGTATTGCGCCGCTAGAGGTGAAATTCTTGGACCGGCGCAAGACGGACGAAAGCGAAAGCATTTGCCAAGAATGTTTTCATTAATCAAGAACGAAAGTCGGAGGTTCGAAGACGATCAGATACCGTCGTAGTTCCGACCGTAAACTATGCCGACCCGCGATCCGGCGGCGTTATTCCCATGACCCGCCGGGCAGCGTGAGGGAAACCACGAGTCTGTGGGTTCCGGGGGGAGTATGGTTGCAAAGCTGAAACTTAAAGGAATTGACGGAAGGGCACCACCAGGAGTGGAGCCTGCGGCTTAATTTGACTCAACACGGGAAACCTCACCCGGCCCGGACACGGAAAGGATTGACAGATTGATAGCTCTTTCTCGATTCTGTGGGTGGTGGTGCATGGCCGTTCTTAGTTGGTGGAGCGATTTGTCTGGTTAATTCCGATAACGAACGAGACTCCGGCATGCTAAATAGTTACGCGGCCCTCCGCGGTCGGCGTCAAACTTCTTAGAGGGACAAGTGGCGTTCAGCCACGCGAGATGGAGCAATAACAGGTCTGTGATGCCCTTAGATGTCCGGGGCTGCACGCGCGCCACAATGGTTGGATCAGCGTGTGCCTACCCTACACCGAGAGGTGCGGGTAATCCGCTGAACCCCATTCGTGATGGGGACTGGGGATTGCAATTATTCCCCATGAACGAGGAATTCCCAGTAAGCGCGGGTCATAAGCTCGCGTTGATTAAGTCCCTGCCCTTTGTACACACCGCCCGTCGCTACTACCGATCGGATGGTTTAGTGAGGTCCTCGGATCGGCCCCGCCGGGGCTCCTCGCGGGCCTTGGCGGAGCGCCGAGAAGTCGATCAAACTTGACTATCTAGAGGAAGTAAAAGTCGTAACAAGGTTTTCGTAGGTGAACCTGCGAAAGGATCATTAACGGGTAACGCTGTCCGGCGTGCCTCCTCTCCCGACCCCCTCGACTTCGCCGTCCCCCCGCGTCGGGGCCCAGGGTCGAAAGGGTCTTCGGGGTTGCTGTTACACGTGGTCGCTTGCAGGTCAGGCTGGACAGAAGGCATAAAGGAGGAGCCTAGTCCCTCCCACCCCTTCCTCGTCCTCCGCCTCTTCCTCCGCGTCGTCCTTCAGCACCCCCCCCCCGCAGGCCCCGGTATTCTCTGGGTTCCAGCGCGAGAGACGCGTCGTTCAAAAAACTCGGCGTCCCCGCTCGTCGGGCGAAGGCCGGTTTCCCCTCACCTTGCCGGCAGGAGAAGCGCCTGCGAGTCGAGCGGGTCGTACGGGTCCGTCCCGCGCCCTCCCTCTCGCTCGCACGGCCGCTGCCTCCGTCCACCGCGAGGGGTTTTCCTATTTTGTTGTCCTTGTCATTCATCCCCGTCCCCTTGCTCGCTGACGAGCGGACTTTCCGGGGGGGGTTGCGAGCGCTGCTCCTCGTGGGGCAGGCCATGGCCCTTCCTGTGTTCGTCCGCCCACCGGCGTCCTGGGGCGTGGTGGTGGTGGGTGGCGCAGCCGGTTCCCCTGCTTCTCTCTCTCAGAAAGGAGTCTCAGGGGGACCCCCGGCAGGTACCTAGGGCTTGGCCCACGCTACGTGAGTTCCACCCCTTTCGAGGGGTCGGACGGGGCGGGCGCGGAGGGCCGCGGTTCAAAGACTGACTCGTCTGCCACGTGGGGCGTGTGGGCAAAGCGCAACCCCGCGCCCGTTTCAACACTCGCAGACGGGGGCGCCTGACCGGTTGGTGAAACCTTTTAAACCTGTCTTTGTAGTCGTGGTGAAAGACCTAAACTGAGCCTGAAATAAAAGAGTACAACTCTTAGCGGTGGATCACTTGGCTCGTGCGTCGATGAAGAACGCAGCCAGCTGCGAGAACTAATGTGAATTGCAGGACACATTGATCATCGACATTTCGAACGCACATTGCGGCCCCGGGTCCATCCCGGGGCTACGCCTGTCTGAGGGTCGCTATTCCTATCTGTCGGACCTGCCTTCTCAGGCGGGACCGCGGTTGGAGGTTCGTAGGTGGGGGGGTGCCCCCTGGCCTCCGTCTTCCTAAAAGCAGACGGTTCCCGGTCGCTGTCTCGGTGAGATCCGGTCGGTGGGTTCGCTGCGGTTGAGTGCCCGTTCTCCGTGCACAAGCTTCTCCTCCCCCGCTTCGGTTCGTTTCGGTTCGTTTCGGCTCCGCTCCTGGCCTGGCCAGGAACGTGGTCCCCTGCGCCCGAGAAAGAAGCGAGCGTGGCTGCCGGTGGGTTCTCTCCGCTTTGGCTGCCCACGTTTTCGCTTCTTTTCTCACCCCCTGCGCAGGCGGATCACGGAAAGGTGTCTGTTCTGTTCCGTTACGTGCGCGAGCGGAGGGAGGTTGTTGTTACATGCGTTCCCCCCCCCCCTCCCCCGGTGGGGGGGGTGGGGGGGTGGGGGGGTCGGGGTTCGGGTGGCTCTGCCTCTGGCGTTTTCCTTACGGGCCGACCTGTCCGTGGCACGTCCGTGACGT